>NW_026556035.1:0-43460 GCF_029017545.1 Prosopis cineraria | reverse complement strand
ACTTTATTTATATATCTGAATTTCAATTAAAACATATTCATTTTTAATCAGCATATTCCAATATGCATGAACCAATGGGCTGAAACAGAGAGCCTAGAAAACAGCTTCCAAGTAACTTCCGGCAGAACAATAATCTGTGTTCTCTGAGAAAAGGATCTGACAATGTGATTGGATCGATTAACAGTGCAAGCTTCGCATGCTACTCTGTTCATCCCAAGTGGAAGTGATTTGTTTCACTGAGGGTCCGTTAAATAAAAAAAAATTTCTCAGTGACAAAGGAGGAACCATGTGTGAACAGTTTCCAAAGATGCACAGCTAGTTTTCCATATGAATGGACTCATCAGTTTCTTGATGTCACTGCATAACTTGCATTAATATCAAAACCTTTTAGTCCCCCAAGAAAGCTAAAAAGATAGTCTAATGTCATGAACCGATCACGTGCCTGATCATGATTTTTCTAAAGTTTCTGTCACTTCTTTTCACCAAATCCTAAGACCAGACGAGGCAGTGTGCAAGATGATGCATCAGACGAAGGTTCAGCCACATGACCGTCCCACTGTTACCAGATCCCCATTTGATATTTACCATTCGAGACAGTACTAAACATCAATAGATTAGTTCACTTGATCCTAAAGACTTTGGCTCAACTAATATCATCCATTACCATGAAGAAGACTTGGTCTCTACTGGCTTTTCTTACTCTCACACTGTTGTTATCAGCTTGGTCTGCTAAGTCCAACCCAGAAGTTCATTCTTTGCCATTAAGCAGGACTTCATCTTCTCAGGCACATAAGAGGAATCCCGTGAAGCAGTTGGACTCATCTTTCAGAAGAATACCTCCAAGCACCCCTAATCCTACACAGAACCAGTAAGCTCTATTTACTCTTAAGCTTCAAGCCCTTTCAAAGTTTGCAGTTACTGATTGACAAGAAAATTTCATTTTTCTTTTGCAGGTTCAATCCTCCCACAGATGGGTGAGGGGACAGAAATTCCTTTTCATTTCTTTCATGTCTGTGTAACAGAAGAGCTGTCGAGTAGTACACTGGTGTTTCAATTCCAGCATCTGCCCACGGTTAAGTGTGCTGCAATTTTGATTGGATTTACAGTTTTGCTGACATAGCTTGTTAATTCTCTGATGTACTTAAATCTGTAAGAATCCAATAATGATTTTTTTTTTTTTTTAGTGTGTAGCAAAGTTACAAACATCTGTCAAAACCCAGATTATGATAATTATATCTGTCCAAATATTTCATCCTTTTCTTTACAGAAGAAGAGCGGTTGCTTGAAGATACCCTCATATTTCCACAAACTAACCTTCCTCACTCTGTAATTAGCCTTTCCCTATACACAGTCTATGCAATTTAATCCCTCAACTAGATTACTAGCCAAGAGAATTTCATTCAAACTTACAAGGATCAAACCTTTGGAATCTTCCAGCAGTAGATTCGGTGTCAGATTTCTTTATCCTATCGGAGATATTATCATCTCCTTCAGTTTTGAGTATTTTTGCCAATACATGACTAATAAAACAAGTTGGAAGCCCAGGTCGGTGAATTCCTCCGTTTGAAAGTTGATGGATACTGTAGTGAAAATCTGCTTGGATTCTTTTCTGAGGAGCATTATTTAGGGTTTGAACCTTGAATTGTGATCAAATGTAATTTTTCAAGACTTCACGAAAAGGTTTCATGCCAGAAAACGAAAATGGACAAGGTTAATTAGGGATGAAGATTTGCTCGCATGACTGCATTATGTTAACTCTGCCTTGCTATAAAAATAATTGAAAATACAGAGCAGTTTATTATAAAAGCCTAAAGGGTACAACCTGTAATGAATAATCCCTAAACAAAATAAAATAGTCGTGTATGTGTGCGTGATTTAAAACAAAATCTCATTTTTCATAATGTCTCTAAGCTCAAGATTTGACCTAGTTAAGTTTCAACTTTCAACTTTCAACAAAGTAACTCTATAATCAGGGCATGGCAATATTAGGTTAATAAATTTAGAATCCAAATTCCACGAACTACGTGATGATTCTCAGAAAAATATTATGCTTACAAAAATGTTAAAAAAAATAAATTGACATTTAATAAAATTAAAATGGAAACAAATACTAAAGTTTTGTTATGAAAAATATATTTCAGATGTGTTTATTAGAAAAGTACTCCTCTATTTAATCGATCCAACGTTCTTCAGATTTTTTTTTTATTCCCTCTGCCTAGATCAAACTTAAAAGAAAAGCTCAGTGATTATCCAATACAGTTTGATTTGTGGCCAACCATAAGACTAGAACTCCTCATCAACAGTTATGCGTATCAATGGAAACCTAGCTTTCAGCCAAACTCTTCCTTGACTAATTTGTTAATCCAGATACACTAATCTTAAACCAAGGAATATTGAACATTTGAAGAAACTTTTGTTATTTTGTGTTAGAGGGGAGGGACGAAATTTAAGTACATATTTTCCTTTTTAATTATTTTGTTAAAATGTTTTATCCAGCTAAAAAAGATATTGTAATAATTCTTTAATCGGAAACGGCTAGTTTTCATCCTTATCTAACTACTTTGTAAGTACTTTCCTATTCAAATTATATGTTAGGAATTTTCATCTAACTGGAAAACAATAGCAAAGGATGTTGCCTACAAATAAGGGAGAATACAAATGAGCAATGAGTAGTGAAATTGACAATTAAACTCAAAATCTTATGACTGAAAGTTTATATAAGTCCTTTCATTTTACTATATATTTTTTTATTAAGTTGAACTATATTTGATGTGAGACTTTTCATATCATTTTAAGCATATTCATACTTTGACGTTGACACTCTAATAATGTCTCTATCAAGTGTGAGCTCATTATCTTCTTTATATTAAAGACACCAAAAACATCAATTCTCCACCATCTAACTAAGGCAACCCCAATTTTTTTTGCTTTAAAAGATGGTGCACAAAAATTCTTTGGCAAAACTAGAGTTATTTGCACAACCTAACTTTGAATGGCATGCAATTACAAGCTTTCAACATCATCTTTTCACAAGTGTCAAATGAAATTAAGCTTCGGTGCCACTTGTCAAAATGCAAAAATAAAACAAAACAAGAAGCAAAACCCAAAACAGAGAAAGAACAAATAGGAAGTCTATATTTGTTTGGTTTGTTAATTTCTAAAGCCTTGAATCAACAACTAACACAATTAAGAGGTTATTAAATGGAATCACTATCAATGATGACAAGGTATTATATGTAATAGTCCTCACCCCATCTCACTAAGGTAGGAGAGGTTAAAGGCTCGATCCCTGAGAAGATTCTAAAAGACTTCTTTGGTGAAGTGAAGAATAACCCATGTACTATTATAAGAAAAGTCACACGTGGGCCCGTAAGGGGACACGTGCCACTACCGTATTTGCCAGCGTAAAAGGAGCTATGCTGTTATATAAAAAATATGTTTTTGAGCCTTCTCAAACTCGAACCTCCAACCTCTACCTCAGGGATCGAGCCCTCAACCTCAACCTCTCAATGATACCAGGATTGGCCACAACCTCACTAAGGCAGAAGATATTGGGGCTCGATCCTTGAAAAGGTTCTAAAAGACCTTTTTAGTGGAGTAAAGAATAACCCATATACTACCGTAGGGAAAGTCACACGTGGGCCCGTGAGGGGACACCTGCCACCACCGCTTTCGCTAACATAAGGGGCTGAGGGCCGTGCTATTACATATATATAGGGAGAGCTTAAAAGAAAGCAAAAGGAAAGGTAGAGTTGATACCCAAATTTGAGCACGAAAGAATTAGTTGGTCTAAGAAATTATAAGGTGTTAATCTAGACTTGAAAAGTCTTGATGACAATATTAATGATGACAAACTGAAGGAGCTACTTTTGACATTTAAACTATTACATCATGCAAGGTTATGCGTGATTCACTTAGACATAGCAAGTTTTGCTTTTGTGGCTTGTTCTACTCCTTAGCAAGCAAGTAAAGCTTTAAAGGAAATGAGTGATAAAATGGTAGGTCAAAAACCTCTTTATATTGTTGTGGCTCAATGCTCAATGAAAAGAAGAGATGAAGGGCATGTACTCATTTGGTTTAGATATGTGTACATGGTAGAATTGTACTAATTCATATGTACTATAATTCCTATATATCATCATAGAGCACCTACCCTTGCCCCTCGACAATTGTACTATAATTAGGAAACACGCGGATTGATACCATATCAATTAGCTACTTTTGATTTCCAACAACAACTCTAGCCTAAAATGTTTTTTGGTGTTGCTCTAAATTTTATTATGTTACATTCTTAAGAATGGGGAGCAACTACTTAAAAAATAGGAAGAAAGAACAAATAGGCAAGAGCCATGGAATAACATTACATCTTGCTCATGTGTTATCTCCTTTGTATTTGGGTAGTTACTTCTTATTCTTAACAAGTGGTGTTAGAGTACAAAGAACCTAGTAGGAATAGCTAGTGTCATGAAGGTTAATGCCAAAATATCTATAAGCAAATAAATGTTATACAACATAGAGATGTGCAGAGAACCTAGGATGAGGAGAAATGTTCCCAAGCATAGAGAGCCATGCATGTGTTCTAGAAAGGTTCCGCTTGGGCAAAGGATGTGTTTTTTACAAGGTTGAAATTTCCAACATGTGTAGCAAAACCAGATGCTATATAGAAACTCCAATCAAGAGTTTAGATCATCGATAACACTCAAAATGACATGGGCCTGCCTATTGTTCTTCAGGTCTTGTATGTGAGTTTGGGTGTGAACATTAGCTTTGGCCTTTGCTATACCAAAAAATCAGTGCATGATGCTAGGTTAACATCTATATCCCTTCAGTAAGCCTCTTGCACCAAACTGTACAGCAAAAGTTATAAAGGTGTTGCTAGAAATGGATCCATCCAAATTTATCCATCTCAATGAACATCTCATTGAATATCCTATATATATATATATATATATATATATCAACTTAAACGCACTCACACTTAAGCATAATAAAAATATGTTAATATGAGAACATCAATTGATAGTAATTAGTCCCAACACATAACAAATAACAAGGAATTAAATGACACAATTTGAATTACATGAAATTATTCACAGCCTACTTCAAGGAAAGATATAATATTATTTTTATTTATATTTTGGTATGAATTTACTTTTTATCAAGGACAATCTTATATAGAAATTTAAATGTTCAAAAATCAAATTCAATTTCTAAAAAAAGCTCCCCAGGTAATCGAACTCATGAAGGCATCCTCCAACCTTAATAACATGATAAAATTATCTTTTATTGATTTTTAAATTATAAAAGCTCGAATGCACCTCAATGTCCATCCAAAAGTAAACAAGTGCACTTTTGTTGCGTGTATTTATATATGCGCGCGCGTCTGGATATCCTCTCCATGCATGCTCTCCCTCAATACTCATCCTTATTAGTCTATTAACTGTCGATAATTTGCTGTAACTCTATAATTAGTGTTTTTGTTTTTCTCATGCCCAATATTAGGTAGTACATGCTTGGATAAGCTCTAAAATCAATTTTAGATGTCAAAACCATAGTTTTTTTAAAATATATCCAAATACCGGCTTATATATTAAAATCAATTATAAATCTAGAATCATATTTTTTTTAAAAAAAATATCTAAACACTCACTATATATATCAATTATGAATCCAAAACTATAATATTTTTAAAAATATTCAAATACATTTATATATATCAAATTAATTATGAGCTTACATACACCTAGATATTAAAGATAGCATGGTCATATAAAAAATTAGGGAGATTACATTTCAGAAGCTTCTCCATATTGCTTTCATCAAATCCACATTCAAGGGCATTTTAGAAGTACTTCCCAAAAATTAATTTGGAATCAAATTGAATACCCAAACGATTTTCCACTTTCTAAAAACGCTTTAGAAAGTGATAGTGGTGGGAAAAACAAACCGGCCCTTAGCACTCCACGATCAACGTTCTATCTACATCTCCAGATTAATAGAGTAAAGGGGGTTCTAGTTGCTTAAATACAGTATGGTTCATTTTGAACCAATGTGACCCAGTATCTTGATGGTTCTCACCGACAAATAAAAAATATAATGCTGATAGAAATGCTAAAATAAATAAAGATTAAAATAACCAATATACTAAAATATTAGGAGACGAAAAGTGCCTTTGCGTGTCGATTGGGAAATTACTTATATTTAGTCGAGCCAACATTCTTCAGTGTTTATGTATCTTTCTACTCCTTTTGCCCGTAGAAAGAAAAACAAAGTGATGACCATACGGAGTCTCTGTTTCTGTGGCCAATTACCATAAACCTAATAGACGTATCAATGTGAACCTAGCTAGCTTCCAACCAAACTCATCCGATCCTTCACTAATTTCAATGAAATAACTAATAAAAAACGAACCATTCAAACGAAGTAATATTAAACTCAGATGGATTTTTCCATTTTTAGTATTAATTTGTCAGATCAGTTACACGAAGAATCTTGAATATTCGAAGATTTTTTTTTTTAAATTGCAAGACGCTAGAGAGATAAAAATTAAAGTAATGAAATATTTTCCTTTTCTAATTTCGTTAGGAAAGAATATGTTGTAATTCTTAAATCAGAAACTGCTATATCCGTCCTTGTATCTTTCCATTTTTTAGCATTAGCACATAATTTGCCATTTCTATAAATGTATTTGGGTGAAAAAGATCATACCCCTCCTCCGTCACAAATTATAAAATACTTTTAGATAAAATCTTATATATCAATAAAATTCATTAAATATACTTTACAACCTTACTTTGTCAAGACAAAATAAAAATTTTTAAAATTACCCTTTATTTAATACTCCATTGATAAAGAAATATTGAAGAGAGGAAACATATGAAAAGGATAATATTGAAAAATTATCATTTATGAAACTTTATTTTTATTAAAGTATCTCATATTTTGGAATGTTGAATATTTTATAAAAGTATTTTATAATTTAAAACAAAAGGAGTGTGATAATGATTGAGTTGAGGAATTATTTTTTGGGCCAAATATGCTGAGGAACTGAATGTCGCATTCTTAAATCGCATGGTATCACTCAGAGGAGATTACCTCCGAAAGAAGATAGTATTCTTTTCCATCTATCTTGATCTGAATTTATTTTCTCAAGGACACTCTTGAAATAGAAACTTAAATGTATTGTAAGTCAATTTCAGCATCTTCTAAAAAAGTTTGTTCTGCAGCAAATCAAACTCGTGAAAGGCATCTTCCATTTCTAATAACTAAATTTAAGGAGGCCAAAAAACTATAACAGGTAAAATCATTTTGGGTCCAAAATACTTGATGAAACGTACTTTATCTTTATCTATCTATATATACACAGACACACATGGGCACGTGTGGACTTGCTTCTATACTGTATAATTTTCTTCTCTCCCACTAGCTTAGCTTCTTGCTCTCTGCAGGTAATTAAAAACTCAAACCATCACTCATGACCAAAGTAAAACAAGCCTTCGCCGGAATATCCCAATATTACGGCAAGAGCATTCCCATGTCCAAAAAGAACAAGAAGCTCTTCTACTTGGCCTTCTTCACTTTTCTGCTTCTCGTTTCCATTATTACTGTTGCCATTGTCGTCCGAGTTAGCACTGACAATGTTCCTTTCACCCGATCACACGCCGTCGTCAAAGTCTCTTGTAGTTCCGCATTGTACCCTGAACTTTGCTTCTCTGCCATTGCCGCCGAACCCGGCTTCACCGAGAAAGTCTCTTCGCACAAAGACGTCATACAACTGTCCCTTAACATCACTATCAGAGCCGTACAGAATAACTCCGTCTCCCTCAAGAAGCTCCAAACGAGAGCAGACCTCACAAAGAGAGCTCAAACCGCTCTTGAAGATTGTTTGAAGATCATTGACCACACCCTCTATGCACTTCGCGGGTCCATCTCGTATCTCAACGACTCCAGTTATCACGCCGATGACCTCAAGACTCTCGTCAGCTCCGCCATAACGGACCAAGAAACCTGCCTGGACGGATTCTCCCACGATGACAAGGACAGGAACGTGAGGGAAGGACTGGGGGACGGGCACTTGAACGTGGAACGAATGTCCAGCAACGCGTTGGCGATGATCATGAACATGACCGACACTGAAGATTCCATTACTAGCGGAAAAATGATGGAAGTAGAGGAAGAGGATGGGATTACGTGGCCGGAGTGGATTTCGACGGCAGACCGTAGGCTTCTACAAGCTTCAACAGTGGATGCAGATGTGGTGGTCGCAGCAGACGGAAGCGGGAACTACACGACGGTGTCGGAGGCGGTGGCAGCAGCGCCGGAGCAGAGTAGCACCAGGTATGTGATAAGTATAAAAGCGGGGGTGTACAGTGAGATCGTGGAAGTGCCGAGTGAGAAGACGAATATCATGTTTGTGGGAGATGGAGCAACGACCACTATCATCACAGGAAGCCAAAATGTTGTTGACGGGAGCACAACCTATAGTTCTGCCACAGTGGGTAAGCCATAATACGTGCACACACACTGATACTAAACATCAAGGTAATTAAATATTATAATAAGCATGTGGGTGCGGGTGTGTTGCAGCGATAGAAGGAGATGGATTCTTGGCGAGAGACATAACGTTCGAGAACACGGCGGGTCCGACGAAGCACCAAGCGGTGGCTCTGAGAGTGGAAGGCGATCTCTCAGCATTCTACAGATGCAATTTTCTTGGATACCAGGACACTCTCTACGTCCGGATCAATCGGCAGTTCTTCGTGAACTGCCTCGTCGAAGGCACCGTCGACTTCATCTTTGGCAATTCCGCTGTCGTGTTCCAATACTGCGACCTCCGAGCTCGGCTTCCCTTATCAGGACAGAAGAACGTAGTCACTGCACAAGGACGAGTAGACCCCAACCAGAACACCGGCATTGTCATCCAAAATTGCACCATCAGAGCCACTCAGGTATTATGCAGATTACACATTTTTGATAATCAAAAGAAGAAAGTATATCATTAATCTTTGATGATGCATGTATATATATGCAGAGTCTGGAGGCAGCGAATGGAAGCGTGGAATCGTACCTTGGTAGGCCATGGAAGGAATACTCGAGGACAGTGATAATGGAGAGTTATATAAGCGATATAATAAACCCAGCTGGGTGGTTGGCTTGGAATGGGACGTTTGCATTGGACACTCTGTTCTATGGCGAGTATCAGAACACTGGACCTGGTGCTAATACTTCTCAAAGAGTTCATTGGCAAGGCTTTAGGGTTATTACCAGTGCTTCCGAAGCTCTAACTTTCACTCCTGGAAGCTTCATTTCTGGCTCAACCTGGTTGGCCTCTACTGGGTTTCCATATGCCCTTGGACTTTAATTTCATTTATACCCTCAAGGTTAACTTAATCTGGGTTTGAGTTCGGTACTATATGTATAGTGTTGCTAGCCCAGATCAATGAAATCTTTAATTTGTTATAAGCCTCTATAAAAAAGTATCTGCCTACCCCGTTGGCTCTGTAATTGAAAGAGTATCTTTTTTAATTAAATATATATATATATATATATTGAACTTGCTTCCTTGTCTGTCAAAAAGGTTCACACATGAAGCTGCCGATTTTTATTTTTTTAACCAGCAAAAAAGCTTCACACCATCAAAGCATAACGAGGTTCAGATACACATAAATTAAATAGCAGCAAACGAAGGAGCACTAAACAAACAAGTAATGGCTAGAGAAACAAACAGACTGGATTCCCTACGTACCGTCGTACAGGCACTAAGTGCTTATCCTATTTAAGCAATTGAAATCACACTCCATCAAAAATTAATAAATGAGTGAGTTTATTTAAATTGAGATTTCAATGACTTAGATAAAAAGGATACTCAATGCCTATACTAAGAACACGCACCAAATCCAAATCCGTGAAATCAATGTTGCCTTTCCGTTCGGCTTCTTCAAAACACTGGTCTATTGATCAAGTGGCGCTGATAAATTTTTGTCATGGTAAAGTGGTAGCTTCGGGGGGATTAAGTTAATGCTTATAAGATTTAAATTCCATGACCTTTTTTCTTAGCGCTCAAAATAGTTAAAGCCTTTTTGATTTTTTCCCCCCCTTATGAGCTTCAATATTCAAACCTTTAGCTTAGACTAATCTAGTTGATAAGGCCCCATATGAATAGGGTGGGGTTAGGCATTATCCTTGCCGAGTGCCTAACTTAATGTACAATTCAAACCAACCTTATGCCCGAGTGTACATTTGAGTTGGATTTGCTCGAACAACTCAAAAAATTTGGAAATAATTTTTTGAAAGATATATCAAAAATTTTCTTTGAAAAATATATAAATATTATCATTTAAAATATATTCTTTATAAAACTAATCATAATCAAAAGTAGCTTTTTTAATTCCGTAGATCAACAACTATAAATTATTTTTATATAATATTAAGTTAAAAACAAATTTTGAATTTTGGAAGATATTAAAAAATTTTAATAATAAGAAATGTTCAAAAAATCTTAAAAATAATATAGTTCATGATAACTCTCAACAAAAAATAATGTCTTAAAATAAATATTATTCACAAAGTTAAAAAAAAAAAATGGCATATGTTCTGACCGGGTTTGTTAGGGTAGGTTTGACCCCTCTTCAGTACCCGGCCTGTTTTGCTTCGAATTTGAATGGCTCAAGCAGGATCAGGCTTTCGAGCAATGTGTGTGGCCCTACTAGTTGACAACTAGTGGTTATAACCCCCAAGAATTTAATTGTTGCTGCATATACTCAGAGCTTAAACTAAAGATCTCTTATTAAATTAGATGAATCCTTTTATTAGTTGATCCAAATGCCTGAATGGTTAAAATAGTTAAGGGCTTTTGATAGTGTTAATAGGATCAATTTTTAACTAAATGAGAAAAATATACCTTGACCACTACATAAATAATACAATTAAAATGTGAAAGCGTTTTGTATATAATTAGTTTATGTGGATTCATGGTATGTGAGTTGTAATTGGGCAAGACATAGATGATATGGTATTTTTTAAAGACCCCTTGACCAGACTTATTTTGAATTAAAGCTCCTAAACTTTTAAAATATTACTATAGTTCAGGAATCTTGATTTCATATTAAATTTTTGAGAGAAATGACAAAATCACCCTTCATTTAAATTAATATCATAACTACCTTATTTTACTTGTTCATTTACCTATAAAATGTTATTTATTACCTCTACATTGTTTATTTATTTACGAATTGTTGTTCATTACTTTACTTCACTTGCTGATTGCTCTATTTTACTTGATTTCATTTCAGGTGTTTAAATCATCTTAAGATGACTTGTTGTTCATTTACTTATAAAATGATATTCATTACCTTATTTCACTTGTTCATTATCAGATTTTCACTTGATTTCATTTAAAAAAATAAACAAGTTAAGTAACATAATAAATAACATTTTATGAGTAAATGAACAAGTGAATTAAGAAAATGAACAAATAAGGCAAGACATTTCTAATATTGATATAAATGAGAGCCAATTTTGTCATTTTTTTAAAAAAATTTAATATCAAATTAGGGCCTCTAGACTACAGTGATATTTTAAAAATTTAAAAGTTTTGATTAAAAATAAGTCTGATCAAAAAACCTTTATTGATATTTTTCCTATTTTATTTTGAGAGAATGGATCATAAGGTGGATGTAGGGCCTAAAGCATCCTTGATTTTGCTTGGTTTATGGTCAACAAATCAGCACAGACAATATGACCCCACATTGTTGGCCCTACTGATTTCATGCCCGACCCTTCTTGCGGGCAACTCATGAATAACCTCTCTCTTCGTGTAAAATAAATAAATATTTTTTGATCAAGCAATAATTATCAAGTAGGAAGAGCGATAAAGAGGTCCAGAGTGACTAATTAATTTAAATTAAATTTGAATATTAAATTTTAAAAATTTATAAATTTAACTCTCAATTTTATAAATTTACTGTAATAAATTTATAATTTACGTTTTAAATTTTAATAAAAAATAAATTTATTTATTTTTTAATTATTTTAAAATTTAGGACATAAATTATAAATTTATCATAATAAAATTATAAAATTAAAAAACTTACCATTTTTAAAATTTAACATTTTAAAATTTAATTTAAATTAATTAATTCTCTTGAAATTTACATATCGTTCCTCTAACATGTTGTCAAGAGTTTAATCCCCCGCGCCTTTTTTACTTTTTTTTTTTTGTTTTAACTTGTCATGAGTATGAAAAACATCATGTTCAGAAAAGACAAGATCTGTCAGAGAAATGCCCTTATTAAAAAAAAAAAACTCTCATTCAATAGTCATATATATCATTGGTACTCTCAACTTCTCATCCGCTCATTTTCACTCCTTCCACCTTATCTGATCTCCTTCGCTACACATTTTGTGTATTTATTTTAATTTAATCTTGCTACTGCTATTTTAATTAAATTAAAAATTATAATTCATGAAAAAATTATATATATTGCGAATTTAGTATGTACCAACTTATACTGGCAGTTAAAAAGCCACCGACAGTTCCAAGCTGCGTGTTGTGCTCCAATATTTTGCTACATAAATCATTTTATCTCTTCTCCTTAAACTGGCCACATCAACTCCTTCTGTTACCAAAACTCCATTTTGTCAACTCTTGCATTGACCACCTATGAGCAAAACTAACCAAGTCTCCGCCGGAACACTGGATTCCGGCAACCACATTCCCATGTCAAAGAAGAACAAGAAGCTCTTCTTCTTCGCTTCCCTCACTACTCTGCTCCTTGTCTCCGCCATTGTCGGCGTTTCCGTCGGAGTTAACTCCCGCAAAAACTCCGGCGATGGCCTCCACAATGTCCATTCGAGAATGGCACACGCAATTGTCAAAAGCGCTTGCAGTTCCACCATGTACCCCGATCTCTGCTTCTCCGCCATCGTCACTGAACCCGGCTTCGCTCGGAAAGTCTCCACCCACAAAGACATCATAGAACTATCCCTCAACATTACCATCAGAGCCGCACAACACAACTACTTCAACGTCAGGAAGCTCCAAACCAGAAAAGGCCTCACAAAGAGAGAGAAAATCGCTCTTCACGATTGCTTAGAAACGATTGACAACACCCTGGACGAGCTTCACCGAGCCATCGCCGACCTCGAAGACTCCGGTCATCACGCCGACGACCTCAAGACTCTCATCAGCGCCGCCATAACCAACCAAGAGACCTGCCTGGACGGGTTTTCCCACGACGGCGCTGATAAACACGTGAGAGAAGGGCTGATGGACAGGCAACTTCACGTGGAACGCATGTGCAGCAACGCACTGGCGATGATCAAGAACATGACGGACAGTGAAGTGTCGATGAGAAATAGAAAATTGACGGAGGTGGATGAGGCGGCGGACGGGGTAAGGTGGCCGGAGTGCATATCGGCGGGAGACAGGAGGCTTCTGCAGGCGCCGACGGTGACTCCAAATGTGGTGGTGGCAGCGGACGGGAGTGGGAATTACAGGACCGTGGCGGAGGCGGTGGCGGCGGCGCCAGAGGGGAGCAGCACGAGGTATGTGATAAGAATAAAAGCAGGAGTGTACAGAGAGAACGTGGAAGTGACGAAGAAGAAGACGAATATAATGTTTGTGGGAGACGGAAGAACCAACACTGTCATCACAGGAAACAGAAACGTCGTTGATGGAAGCACAACCTTTCACTCCGCCACTGTAGGTAAGTAGAAAGCATTATATATCTCAATCGTCGTTCCTCGATCCGTAAAAACATATTTGTGTACACATTTTCTTTTGTAATTACTTTAAAAGGAATATACGCATGATGAGTTTAGGCCGTAAACAAAAATATTTTGGCATGGCAGTCTAAATAAGTTTCTGGATATATTTTATTATTAGTATAAACTAATGCAATCAATTCATGGCAAATTAAAAATATTTAACATGGTTAGTGTTGATTTACATTTATATGTTTAAAATACATAAAAATCGTCTAAACTTCTTAAATGATTTATGCTTTTGGATATTGGAGTCAATTGCCTATATGCCTGCGAATTGGACCAGGTCAGAGGTCCGTAGGCTTCAAGGCGTAGTAAGAAAAAAAAAAAAAAAATTGGGGGACAGCTCATGCATGTATATGCACGGAAATGAAATAGTCTTTGTCTGTCTGATGGATCTCCTTCATGACTTGTGAAGTCTTCAACTTAATTTTCAAACTACTTCTTCCATACAATTATGAGCCAGCATTCTTCCTTTTCTTCATTACAAAACTTTTCTCAAAATGTGGGAGCATTTACCAATTAAAGTTAGCACAAGTTGTGAGTCCCATATCATTTAAACAATTCAGTAAAAGTTTGAATTACAATTTTGTGTTTGTAATAATTTAGTTGAGAGAGCCTTACCATTTACTTTTGGTGGTAGTATCTTGAGGAAAATATTGATCTCTGCTGTTCACAGAGCTTAATCATTATGCTTATCAAAATCTTGATCTATTTTACAATATGTCACTTTCTCCAGTTCTTTTTATAAGGTTATGTTATCTGCTTTTCTTTAATTAAAAAATTAGTTAAATGCCAAATATTTTTATAACTTTTCAAAATCCATTTTTGATTAGTATATACACTCCCTCCATTTATATTTATAAGAGAAAAAAATTATATCACATAATTTTAAAAAATCAGTTAACTATGTTGATTGTATCTAAAAATAAAAAAATTGAACTACAGTACCTTTTATTTATTATGTTAATCAAGTTTGATTAATTGTTTTTTATAACTATGAATGATAAAATTATAAGGGTTAATTTAATAAGTTTACAATAAATGTTTATTAAAAAATATAATTTTATTTATATAAAAAAATAAATTAAAAGTAATAATTTATCCTATAAATAGAAACGTGAGGAATAATTGATTAGGGGGGAGAGATGAGATGGGAAAAAAGAAGTTACATTTTAGAATTAATTGATGGTCCATTTTATAATCACACATAAATATACGTGTGTATCATTAATTACTTTTTTTATTTTATTATTTTTTTTTATTTTTTATATATGAGAAGGGTAAAATGCCACGTGCAAGAGAAAATACTTTTAAAAGTTATGCATTTAATAACGGAAAATTGATTTTTTTTTCCTTTTTCAGACGCATCAATAATTTAGCCACCATTCATTGCACCCGGTGGCAATAAATTCACTAAATGCTCGTATAGATATGGATGCTTTTAAATTTATGACATGATATTACTGCACTGGCTGGATTGAAGCTATCAACTTGAATGTTTCTTGTCGGAGTATCTAATTCATGGAAATGTCATTAATTGTGAATTTGTGGATAGACTATAGATATGGAGGAGGAGCTAGTTTAATTTAATGTTTAAATTGCACAACAAAAATATGGTTCAACTTTTGAAAATGTTTTGTTTGAAGGCCAAAATAATTCGGAGGAACGCAAGTGGACAAAGATTATCGGGTTGCATTTTTAATGTGCACTATTTTTTTGTTGGCAAAAAAAATCATTTCTAATTTTTAATATAGTATTTTGACATATCGATATTGTATATCACATGATAAATGCTACAGAATCCCACAATTTGTGTTTATTTTGACCAGAAAAAAAAAATTCCCTTTTCAAGTCTGTTTAAGTGCCATGCATTGTGTTACCATATATTTATCATAATGCATTGTGTTATGATATACTTTTTTCATCTCAAATTATAAAATATCTTTAGATAAGATTACATATACTAATAAAACTTATTAAATATAATTCATAACTTTACTTTTTAAAATAAAAATATAAATTTTTAAAAAATTTTCTTATTTAATACTCTATTTATCAAAGAATATTAAAGAAAAAATATAATGAAAATAATAGTATTATTAATAAAAAAATTTTTAGTTTTTATATTTTGAGACGTTGAACTTTTTTTAAAACTATTTTATAATTTAAAAGGATGAGAGAGCATTATCTATTTAGATAATTTATTATGTTAAGATTGCGTAAGATAATATATTTTTACACATTGACTGGCGACTGATATGAAAGTTAATTAGGCTCATCTCAATCACATCGCATATATGCTTTTCTTATGTTTTAGTACCATGATATCAATGATCACCAATTATTCGCCTTACATGTAATTTGGATGAAAAGACTGATTAATTGAAAGAAAATTTCGTTTTAACCATTCTAAATCAAAGTTTGCTTAAAAAGCTATATAATTTTGCGAGAAAACAAAATTCACTTCTAATTTGGATTAAAATAAAAATAATATAAACATAAAACCTACTGCAAGGAAAAAAATTAAATCTCCAAAGATTTTTTTTACTGTTAATTATAAATGCGGTTTTATTTTAATTTGGATTCTCTTCTAGTTTAATTATGTTTATTTTCTGAGTTAGACTTTACCATCTTATTCTCATACCGATGAGCGACTGTGTTATACGTTGCAGCTGTAGTAGGAGAACGATTCTTGGCTCGAGACATAACCTTTCAAAACACGGCCGGTCCGTCCAAGCACCAGGCGGTGGCTCTCCGGGTGGGCGCCGACCTTTCCGCCTTCTACCGGTGCGACGTGCTCGCATATCAGGACTCCCTCTACGTCCACAGCAACCGCCAGTTCTTCATAAACTGTCTAATAGCAGGCACCGTCGACTTCATCTTCGGCGACTCTGCCGTCGTCTTACAAGACTGCGACATCCATGCCCGCCGTCCCAACTCCGGCCAGAAGAACATGGTCACCGCACAAGGCCGTGTCGACCCTAATCAGAACACCGGCATCGTCATCCATAACTGCAGAATCGGCGCCACCCAGGTACGTACGTAAAATTGGTGATCAATAGTTAATCATATATCATCGAATCTTACCATAAAATATTGTCAATAATTAAATAAAAAAAATCATAGTAGAGTCTAATAAATGTACCTGCAAATCCATTGCTGTAGAAAAAAAAAAATATAGTCTCAAATGAGAATCTCAATTATTTCGACGGTAAATATATTTACAAATTACAACCCTCGAGAGATCCCCTTAACTATACAAGAGAACATAGAGTATATATGAAATTATAGGGAAAACAGGGAGGGTAAAAGATGGTGACTATTGGCATGACTAATATCCTCATATAATTAACGCAGAAGACTGACCCGGTGACCAATTTAAAGTGTTAATTAATTATCTTATAAACTCCTAACTGGCATGAATACACGGCGCAAGCGTTGCTTCCCCAATTTCACTATTGCCTTATAATTTTTTAAAATTTTATTTGTAAAAAAATGTGAAATTTAGTTTAGCCCCCCTATTATTCTAGATAATTATCAATTTTGCCCCGTGTACGCCTGCTTGGATTCGTCACTTCCTTGACTCAGTCATCTTTCTGATCTGAAGGATTAAAACTGATAGCTAAAAGATTGTGTAGGCTGCACCATTGTCCAAATGGGTTCGCTTGTGTGATTCACCTGTTCATCACAATCCACCGACAACAAGATCATGAAAGGCCAATATCCACAGTATTTGAATATAGTTGGTATTTTCTGCTGAATTGCAGGATTTATTGGCAGTGAAGGGAAGCGTGGAAACGTACCTGGGGAGGCCATGGAAGGAGTATTCAAGGACGGTGATAATGAAGAGTGAGATAAGCGACGTGATCCAGCCAGAAGGATGGTTCCCTTGGGAAGGGAATTTTGCGTTGAACACTTTGTTCTACGGGGAGTATCAGAACACTGGACCTGGAGCTGTTACTTCTGCAAGAGTTAACTGGAAAGGATTTAGGGTTATTACCAGTGCCACTGAAGCTCAAAGTTTCACTCCTGGAAACTTCATTGCAGGCTCTAGCTGGTTGCGTTCTACAGGCTTCCCATTTGCCCTTGGCCTGTAAGTTAACTTTGGAAAAATAATTTGACTCTGCAGAGTCTAGCCAGTGATCTATATTGTTGATCAGTGGTTTGAACTCCGATAACATACAGCTAACTAATAATGCTGTAATCCCTAAGCCACCGGCCAGTTTGTGCAATTTTTCTTAAGTTATTGTATTAAACATTAAGGATATATGCTTCTTTGTTTGGCCGGGGGGTTAATTAAAAGAAAGCAAGGATGTGCTTTTTAAGAAGTGGACATGTGAACTGAGGCAGAGATTCAAAATGTTGTATTTTGAAGCTTATTTTTAGCATTTGAATTTGAAAGTGGAAAAGCTGAAAAAGCGGAGCACGTGGTAGTAGTGAAAGAATCAAGCGTACGCACGTACGTAGTGGAAGGAAGTGGAAAAAGATGAGATGAGGATAAAAAAGTGCAATACGGAATAAAAAAGAAAAATGGCCCTGTGAAGTACGAAGGAAGGGGAAAGGAAAATCCAACCGTGAAGCAGAGCCAGAGAGCTGGGAGACACTACTACTACCAAAAAAAAAAAATTGTGTGGGAGTACTTGAACGCTTCAAAAATGTTCCCTATCTAGGCATTCCTGTGTGCACGAGATTAATTAATATATTATTTACCTACAAAATATCCATATTGATGGCAAGATTTAAGTTCACGCTAGCATAATTTGGGTGATCATCTTTTTTACTTCAGCTATATAAACTCTCATTTACATATTCATATCTATAAAATCTTATCTAAACCACATTATATAGAGACGCCGAAGAGTATGACTTCTCTCTATAATTGACTAATCAATCACTAGTTGACTTACATTGGGGTTCCATGCCACGGGTCATGGGAGAAGCTAAGGAGCTCCAAGACGCAGCAAATAGCCAACAGGGGACCCATGTTGTGGCCAGAAATAAAAGGGGACCAGTTTTCAAATATATATATATATATATATATATTTCCATGCAAATTAAAAATCAGTATAAACCAACCAAGAGTGATCAGATTCAAATATATATATATATATATATATTATGAGGGGTTGAAATCATATTTGGAGAACTTTTAATTGAATATACCAATACTGTAGTAGATAGCATAAAATCAACATAAAATATAAAATTTATAGCCAATTATAAATAGTCATCATTATATTGTATTTAACATAAAATATAAGGATGCATCTATTTTTATTGGTTTTTTATTTTAAGATGACAAACATTAAGAAATATCACAAAATTAGTCACACGTTTTTTGTTCTACGTTAATAATTACACCAAGTTGTATTCGACGCCTCATCTACCGACAATATCCCAAAAAAAAAAAAGGTGCACTTCAAATTCTTGCTCCATAAATCCTTTCGCCATTCTCTTCTGGAGCTTCCTCAACCTCTCTGTACCTGATTTACATATATTCTCATTTTCTCTTCTCTCCCCCCCTCGCTCTAGTCAAATTCTGAAACTTAACCATGTCCAATTCTGGCGACGCCATTCCCATGTCCAGGAAGAAGTCTTCTTCTTTGCTTTCCTCACTAATCTGCTCTCAGTCTCAGCCATTGTCGGCATTATCGTCGGAGTTAAATCCAGCAAAATCTCCGGCACCGACATTGATAATATCCGTTTCACCCCGTCACACTACTTAGTAAAAACCGCTTGCAGTTCCGCGTTGTACCGTGAACTCTGCTTCTCCGCCATTACCTCCGAGCCGGGCTTCACCGAGAATTTGTCCAGCCACAAAGATGCCAGAGAACTGTCCCTCAACATAACCATCAGGTCCGTAGGGCAAAACATGTTAGATATTTTATCTTATTATATAGTATATTCTATTGTTAATTATTATAATTTCAGTTAAATAAAATATTCTAAGTGTGGTCCGCTAATCGGTTGTTGACAGAGTCTAAGTTTAGGGATATTATTAGTCATTTATTTAATTAAGTAAAAAATAATATGATGGGCACTATAAGTAATTGACAGTGATTTGAGTGAGGGTACAGTCTATCAAAAAACGTAATCTCTACTCTCTAGGGTTCCTTGATTAGTGATAGCGATCTCCAATTCATCACTATGCTTTTACCCTAGTTAGAAGGTACCCTAATAATCTTTTCTCTGACAAAATTTTTCTGATTTTAGTGTTCTTAATTGAAGGTGTTATTTGTGAATACTCTGCATCATATTAATAAGCAATAGCAAAAGGTATTTCATAAAGGCTTTCTAGCATATGATTGTCTTAAAATCATATTATCAATTTATTATTATTTTTCTCCCAACAAAACAAGCTCACTGTCAACAAAATTTGAGCCAAAAAAAGGCCTGACGAAGGGACAGAAAGTCGCTCTTCACGATTGCTTGGAAACTGTCGGAGAAACCCTGTACGAGCTTCGTCATGTCATCGTAGACCTCAAAGACTCCACTAATCACGCCGACGACATCAAAACTTTTCTCAGCGTCGCCATGACCAACCAGGAGACATGCCTGAACGGGTTCTCCTTCAACAAGGACGACAGAAGCGTGAGAGAAAGGCTGAAGAACGGGCAAGTTCACATGGAACGCTTGTGCAGCAACGCACTGGCAATGATTAAGGACATGACAGACAATGATATGTCTAGTAATAACAGAAAACTGATGGAACTTGAGGAGGTGGATGGTGGTACATGGCCAGTGTGGATGTCAATCAAGGACAGCAGTCTTTTACAGTCGTCGATGGTGACTCCAAATGTGGTGGTGGCTGCTTATGGGAGTAGGGATCATAGGACGGTGTCAGAGGCGACGGTGGCAGCACCGACGAGAAGTAGCACGAGGTATGTGATAAGGATAAAAGCCGGGGTGTATAGAGAGAACGTAGAGGTATCGAGCTCGAAGATGAATGTAATGTTTGTGGGAGCTAGATAGCAGAACCAACACCATCATCACAGGAAGCAGAAATGTTGTTGATGAAACCACAACCTTTAACTCTGCCACTATGAGTAAGTACTTCAATTCAATACAAGTGTTTTAATATCTTCCGGTCAAACATTTTAAAATGAAAGTAACCCAAAACAGGAAATATTGATTACATATGTTTTAATATTCACGCTTTTGTTTTAAATATTCTCGACCTTGCAAATTAATTGGGTTGCTACATCGAGGTCAATTGAATCATCCATATCGCAACAAAATTGGACAAGAAAGAGGCTCTAGCAGTCTCTAAGTTAGGTTCCACTTCACTCTCTCTTGAAATCTGTGTCGTCATTCTTCTCTTCTTTCATAGACAACTAAGATCATTGGAAGATACCTCTGCACCGGCTGAAGGATGACCTCTCATGGAAATCGAAAAAAAGAAGTTGATAGAGGACTATTACTCTACTATGGTGGATGTAGTTATGGATGAAAAAATGCTGGGCGAGACTAGGAATGACAAGGCGACTGCCATGGATCATGATGAAGGTGAAGGTCGCGAGAATCAGCATGAAAGTGAGACGAAACAAACGTCTCACAAAGATTCTTTATTGGGGTATGATGGTGTTGCAAATGGTGGGGAGATTGTTGAAGATGATCTTATTTTGGATGATGAAGAGACATGATAGGATCCGTTGGAAGTCTCTGAAGAGATTAAGCAAATGAAAGAGTTTTATCTAGAAGTACTCAACACCACAGAGGAATTCAACGAGTGGTGTAAACCATGGAATCAAGCCTCGATCATCATAGTGCTTGGAAAAAGATTCAATATCTTTGAACTGAAAAGTTATCTTGACTTTCTATGGGGTATAACGAGCTTTGAACTCATTGAGTTACCCAACAGCTATTTTGTTGTGTGCTTCAAAGATTGAGAAAATGTGGTATCCAAAAACATTATTTTAATTGATACAGAATTTAAAATAAAGACAATTTTTTGACTATCATTCAAAAAAATTTATTTAAAAAACACCAGTTGAAAATTTATAAATTTATATTATAAAAATTAAATTTAAACAGTCTAAAGATGATGATCTCTCAGTACTCATTTATATGATGAACACTGAAACTGATTCCTATATAGTATAAACTTTTAGTACTAATAGTAGTAGTGAGCAAGCATCTTGGGTCCTCACATGATATCTTTTCCTAACTGGCCAATTTGCACTTGTTTTCTAATTAATTTGCATTAGTTTGAATTAGTGAGTTAATTATATTGTTTGAGTTATGAATTGTGGAACTCGTTACATTGTTTTTATATTTTATATTCTCGAGTTAGAAATCATTTGTTTTTTTTTGATACAATAAACTACACACGCATACTTTACATTGAGAAAGATAACTAATCTTTTTTTTATATATATAATTCGGATATATAATTAATTTGCCAGATTGTTAGTTAAATTCATTAAAATTTATGTGGCTTTGCCACTGGTAAATAATATGTGCACCGTATGTGTTTATGATATTATGTTTAAGATATTTTGGCCATTTTTCTGTTTCAATAATAAGTAGTGTGGTGTACGCTTTAATAATGGCAATGGTGACTGACTAGTTTGAACTTATTTTTCTTTTTCAGAAAAAAATAAGAATAATCTATCTAAAAATATTTAAAACAAGAGCGCGACGAATTTATATTACAAATGTATAGTCCACATCCTAAAATCAAGTGTTGATGTTTCATGGCCCTTCTAATCCACTGCTCGCTTATACATAGCTGATTGTGGATTTGTGGTGTCCAAATGTCATATAACACTTTGAAGGTGATGCCCTATGCATTGGAATAGACAGATCATCGTTATCAGAATATATATGTATGTATGCATGTATCTATGTATGTATCATTAAAAACGAAGAATATTATGTAGCCAGTATACATAAGCAAGTTTAACCAACGCCAACTTCTTTAGCCCTACTTTGCCAAATGGCATACGGCGCTTACATTTGATTATTTTACATTATTACTTGACACACTTGTTATACATTATTATCATCGCCATATCATTTCTAATAGAAAAAATTATACTGAGAATTTATTATCAAGTCTCACAAAATTTTATAAAATATTCTCAAATTATAAATTCTACACATTTACAATTTAACTAAGGTATTTATAATTGATCAATGAGCATTTACAACTTGTAAAAAAAAAACAACTTATAATGGCAAGTTATAAATATCCATTTCTCAATTATAAATGCCCTTAAAAAAATTGTAAATGATCAAAATTTAGAACTTATAAGTATTTTATAAAATTTATGAAACTTTGGATAATAAATTCTCTTATACAGCATTTAGAGGCAATTTTCCCTTTCTATTATTTCTCTTTCATTTTCATTGAAACAGTCAAGTTCGTGTCGGTATCGAATAGAACGACGTTTTTCTTTATTCAGATTTGTGATATTTTGTTTACTGATTCATCATTTTGCAGCTTGTTTTTATAGGAGGCCTAGTCATCAACTAATAGAAAATCAAGACTGCCTGAAGCTTTACTCCTTCAATTTGGACCGCGTCTGATCGAAATTGGAAACCACGCACATTAAGGAAAACATTGAAATAGGTGTTGACATATGTCAGGTCATATTCTGTAAATATTTGTATGCTAGGTGTTTTCGGTTATAGAGTACATGTCGGATGCAACCCAGGCACGCGAATAAAATATGAAAACAATTATTGTTATTAACAGAATATAAGTGCATGGATTCAGTTTCAGCATAATCTAACTTCTTACACCGATAGACACAAACCTATAACAAATTAAGAATCTTTCAAAATAACGCTCTCTAAATTCTCTTGCTTTTTTTTTTTTTTTCGAGTTGTTGTTGCTAAAAACAAAATACACAACCAAACCAGAATCTGATCTGCAGGCATTATTATCTTCTTCCCCGTCTTTATAAAATGCAATCAAAATCTAAGTACTGAAATCCAAAACCAGAAGAGAAACAAAATCGAAATTCCATGATGGATAATTCCATGAACTCCTTCAAGGGGTACGGTAAGGCAGATGAGCTCGAGAACCAAGCCTTTCGGAAGGAGACACGTAAGCGCATGATCATCCTCATCTTGTCCTCCATAGTTCTAGGGATCGTGATCGTCGCCGCCGTTGCCGGAACCCTAATTCATACGCATAATAATACCTCTTCAGGCAACTCGGCCCCTTCTTCTGCTGAGTTAACTCCGGCAGCTTCAATCAAAGCCGTCTGCGACGTGACTGGGAACCCGAACTCGTGCATCTCCACCATCTCATCGCTCCCTACCTACTCTAACACGACTGACCCTGAACTCCTCTTCAAGCTCTCTCTCCGCGTCGCCATTGACGAGCTCTCGAAGCTCGCAGCCTACCCAGCAAAGCTCAGAAGCAATGTAAAAGACCACAGTGTACAGACGGCCCTCGATGTCTGCGGAAATGTTCTTGAAGATGCGGTCGATCGGCTGAACGACTCGCTTTCGTCGCTGGAAGTCGGAGGAGGCGAGACGATGCTAACGCCGGCGAAGATCGATGACATTAGGACGTGGTTGAGCACGACGATTACGGATCAGGAGACTTGTTTGGACGCAATTGAGGAATTGAATTCCTCCGCCGCTAAAGAGATTCTTCGTGATATGAGAACCAACATGAAGAACTCTACAGAATTTGCGAGCAACAGCTTGGCCATTGTCACGAAGATTATGCGCCTGCTTGCGAACGTCAACCTCCCTGTCCATCGGAGGCTGCTGGGGTCGAATTTCCCGGCGTGGGTTGGCCCGACAGAGCGGAGGCTGCTGCAGCAAGAGGCGAACGCAATGACGCCGGATGCAGTGGTGGCAAAGGACGGAACTGGGCAGTACCGGACTATCAATGAGGCGGTGGCGGCCGTGAAGAAGAAAAGCGAGAGTAGATTCGTGATTTACGTAAAGGAAGGCGTTTACATAGAAAATGTAGAATTGAAGAAGGACACTTGGAACGTTATGATTTTCGGAGACGGGGAAAAAAAAACCATAATCTCCGGCAGCCAGAACAGAGTTGACGGCACACACACTTTTGACACTGCCACTTTTGGTAAGCAACCGATCAAACTTCTCATTTTAATTTCTCGAGGCTGAATGCCTTAGATTCATAAAATAAAAGTGCCATATATATACTTCAATATTTGCAGCCGTTAGCGGGAAGGGATTCATAGCAGGGACGTAGGATTCGTTAACACAGCCGGTCCGGCCAAACACCAAGCAGTGGCCCTGCGATCCGGCTCAGACCGTTCAGTCTTTTACCGGTGCTCCTTCGACGGCTTCCAGGACACCCTCTACGCTCATTCCAACCGTCAGTTCTACCGTGACTGTGACATCACCGGGACCATCGACTTCATCTTCGGCAACGCTGCTTCTGTCTTCCAGAACTGCACCATCAAACCCAGACAGCCTCTCCCAGGCCAGTTCAACACCGTCACAGCTCAGGGCAAGACTGACCCAAACCAGAACACTGGCATTGTAATCCAGAACTCCTCAATTTCCGCGCTCGATCAAAATCTCACTGCTTCCACTTCCACCTACCTGGGAAGGCCCTGGAAGAATTACTCCACGATGGTGATAATGCAGTCTGATATTGGGCCATTGTTGGACCCTGCGGGCTGGGCTGAATGGATCCCTAACGTGGAGCCTCCAAGCACTATATTTTATGCAGAGTATCGGAATTCTGGGCCGGGCTCGAATGTAACCCAGCGGGTTCGATGGGCCGGTTATAAGCCCAACCTATCAGAAGAAGATGCAAGGAAGTTCACGGTTCAGTCATTCATCCAGGGTAGCCAGTGGTTGCCTGACACAGACGTGGAGTTTCAGTCCTCGTTATAATAATGTTCATTGCTTAATGTTTCTTCGTTTCTTTGATTCCTTCACTAATTGGCGTTGTAAAATGATTTTATTTTATCTTTTTCCAATGACGAAAGGGAAGTGTAGCACTTGTGAGCCCCGAGTGACTGCTTGGTTACATGCAAATTGATGTAACGTAATTAAAAATTTCTATACCGTTGACTTGTGCGTTTGGTTGTTTTTATAATCCATTACCTCTATGAGATTTATTTATTTATTGTCATAAATCGTGTAATTATGGACGTCGTTGAAAGGAAATCACGGAGGTTGGTCGAAGTCTAAAATGCCCTTGCCCCAAGTCACCACCGTCCACCGTCTGATATGTTACCTGTTGTCGCTGACCACTGCCAGTAAGTCAGTAACCACCACCGGCCGCTTATGCTTGGCAAGGGGCATTTCAAATTTTTATTTTTTTTAGTCTTTTTTAATATTAAGATAAAAAATAAATTTGTTCACATACATGGCCACCCATCGTAGGTATCCGAATGAATGCAATCAACTTTTGCACATAAACAGGTTTTCAGAAAATTGGAGTTCATTCCAAACTTCTACTTGAAGACAGCAAAAAAAATAAAATAAACGAATAAAAGTCAAAATATTTTTTATTCATCGCACTTTCATGATTTTTTAAATATTTTTTATAGATGTATGTGAAAATTTAAAGTTTAAACTATATAATTGAACTAGTTATTATCTTTTGATAAAAAATTTGGAAAACCATTTTGGAGTACTTTCGCCTTAAACCGTTGCACGCACAAAGAAGGAAGTAGGGCTGCATAAAGGATTAAATAGTATTAGACTACAGATTAACTTAAAATCTGATCTCTTTTATAAAAAAAATTGACTTAGGCAACCTCTGGTTTTATCTAGTGATAACCCAAAAATTAGCAAGACCAGACTTTGTCCTGTTAGTTTAATATTCACTTAAATATTTTTTTCTTTTTTTTATGAGAGGCAATAATCAATTTCAATCTAATAAACTCAATTAAGATAATAAAATCACTTATAATCATAATAAATTCAAAATAATTTCTAATAATGAGAAAAAAATATTTTAGCTACAGTCCAAATAATTTAAATTTATAATTTCAATAAAAACAATACTTAACAAACTTGAACAACACTACATTATAATAATAATAATTTAGAAACAAACTTAACGAGTCTTTATACAATTATTTCCTTAACGTCTATTACACTTGAAGCATTTACTAAAAATAATTAATTATAATTATATTAATAATTTAATAGGATTGAACTGGATCAAGTGGTTCAAATACCTAATCTTCTATCCAATTCAATTAAAAAAATAATATAATCTTTTTAACTTTTTTAATCCTAAAAGATTAATGTTTATAAGAATTAAATAAGACAAAATTATCTCAAATTAAATTAAATCGAACTAAATTTAAAAACTTTTGCACAGCCTATGAGAAAGTTTGGAAAAAAAATCGTACAATATTTTAAGAAATATGAAGATAAGAGAAAATATGAAAGATGAAAACAAACAAGGATGCGACAATATAATAACATGACGTCAAAAATAGTAGAACATAGCCTTATCATTTGGAAATCAATCAGAGACTGCAAGTCGTGACTAGTGAGGGAGACCGATGCCTATCAGCCATCAATTTGTCAGCAGTCAGCACCTAATTCCTGACTCGATAGCACCAGTTTATTTGATAATTTGGTACTCCACCACTTTTTTTTACCATGTACTACTTCCCTTTTTATTTACAAATTATAACTCATTTCTATTAATTTTATCAATATCAATACAATAAAAGTATAAGAAATAAAAATAAGTAAAATTTCAACATATCCCTATATAACAAATCTAAAAAGTAATGTCCTATTACTTTTTTTCTTTCATGAGGGTAATTTTAAAAATATCTCTCAAATATTACCTAAAAAGACGCACCATAACTTATAAATAGTACCAATACACCTTTTAAAATGAGACTTATAAATGGAATCGGAGGGAGTACTTCTATTAATTTTATTAATATTAATATAATAAAAATATAAAAAAAAAATAAATAAAATTTTAAATATAATAAAAAATAAATAAATGAATATAATATTATTTTTTCTCTTTCTCTTTCTTATTAGGGTAGTTTAAAATTTTTAATTTAAAATAAAATAATTCATCAATTAATGATTTATAAAATAGATCAAATTTTACTTTTAAAATATGATTAATATACAAAATTGAAGGAGTATATTTTAAAAAATTTATTTAAATTTGTTTGTAAATTATGGTATAGCTTTTAAAGCAATATTTAAAAAATATTTTTAAAATTATCCTTTATAAAAAAAGTTGCATCACCTTTTAGATTTTTTAAATATAAAAATATATAGAATTATTTTATACCATATATTTTAAAATATATTTTTTTATAAATTATTTTAAAATATATAATTTTTTAAAATTATATATTTTTATTTCTTTTATATTTTTTATTTTAGTATTAATAAAATTGATGAAAATAACTTATAAAGGCAATCGAAAGAGTATGGCTTTGAATGTGAATTTTGATCATTCAATTATTTTTTTACCCAAGGTTGAAAAGAAAAACCCGATATTTTATCTAACAAACTAAAATATACCATATATTTCTATTGCCTCTGACATTTTCAAAGGCAGCATGCCTTATTTCTATTAGAAAAACCAGTTTTTGGAAGTTGACATGAATTATCAAAATATTAGTGACCCATCAACAATATATGAATGTACGAATGTAAAGGTCAAACTATTTATAAGTAAATTATCTCGATCTTTATGCAATGCATGACCTCATGTCTAGTTTGATAAAATTCATTGCACGAAAGAAAATTTTGGAAATAATTAGTTTAAGAACATTTTAAATTTAAATTATTTGCTACTCCACATAATCCTTTAAATTTTGGAGTATCTTCTTAAAGAAACTACGTAGAATCCTTTAAATTTTTAAATTTGTAATTGCAATTCTTATTAGCTTTGGCTATATTTCCCAACATTAAAAGAGAAAACCATGAAGTTCTCATTAAAATATCCAATGATTCCACCAAACTCAAAAGATTGAAATGACAATGATCAAAATATTCATATTATAATATGCTATATTGACAATAATCAATAACCATTCATCATATGACAAATGCTATTGATAAGTGAGGTATTTATTTGTGATAAATGCAAATTTATTATATGCAATAGTTTTCTTTAAAATTAAACAATTCACACTTGTAACTGTTAGATACCTTACTTGTTCATAGCTTTTGTCTTGTAATAAATGGCCACTGCTAAGTTGTTAATAAGGCATTTTATAACATTGGTATTTTGGTTATTATCATTTGAATCTTATTTATCCTAGATCCTTAGGAACTTATAATTATTTAGAGATTTCATGAGACTTCTGGATATTTTAAATTTTGAATGATTACAAGGGACTTCATCATGATTTTCTTCAATTAAAATCACATTTTTATATAAAAATAATATTTTTTTTAAATTTGTGAACAATGTATTACTCCAATACTATTTATAAGTAATTTTTATCAGTTTCATCAATATTAATATAAAAAAAATACAAGAAATAAAAGTGTATAAAATTTTAAATATATTCTTTTATAATAAATTTGAACAATGATATTATATTACATTTTTTCTTTCAAGGATAATTTTAAAATTATTTTTTAAATATTATTTAAAAATTTATATCATAATTTATAAATGAGTTCAAATAGACTCCCCAGAATGTAACTGGCAGCACATAAACTTTATTGTGATCCTGCTGATATTCGGATGATTTATAAAAATTGGGTTTTAAATGTAATTTTTCCCTGAAATTGGACCAAGGTGGCTCCTGGAGCACGAAAATTAGGAGCGGGATGAGGAGGTTGGTCGAGTCGTAGATTCAGTTCATATACTGTGGGCGCCCGGAGATCAGGGCTTGCTTTTCTTGATATCGTGTCCAAAATTTTCTAATGCCACGAAATATCACATCCTAAAATCCCATTTATATACGATGCGGAAATTCGTTGCGGACAGAGTCAGGCGCATTTTGAGCCGTTCTTTGCAGCATTGCCCTCACACTCACCCCCGTTTCCTTTCGCCTCTCCATTCTCTTGCTTTCCATTCTTCTTCCATGGCCTCTTCTCCTTCTGATTCATCCTTTCCTGTTACTATACAGAACATCAATCCCAAAGTATGTCCTTTCTTTTCTTCATCTTATCCTTTTTCTTGGATATTATCATCTCTAGTTGCGAGCTTGGAACTGTACGATTGCATCCAATGACTCTTTTTTTTTTTTGGTTTCCTGAGTTGAACTGAAGTTTATGGCTGTTGATGAAGAATTTCTTGCTTGATGATATTATGAGTGTTTCCCCCCCAGCTAAAAAAATCAACTCTTTTCTTTTGGTATCATTTTTCATTTTTTAGCCGCGCGGAATATTGAGTTCTCTAGGCTACTTAACATTTGAGATCTAGAACTAAGTTTGACCTTTGTTTATCCCCTTTATTTCTCTCTAGCTGTTTTTAAGAATTAACTTCGTTCAGTTTCTTATAGCTGTCTCTCAGTAGAGGGACTAATGACGATTAATAGCTCCTTCCTCTATTCAGTCTCTTACATCTGATTACTTGGAGTGAGATTCAACTTTCATTACCATGTGGTTTTCGGTGTTGGCGATTATCCAATGGAGTGCTACGTCTGCACTTAAGGATCCTTTTTTGGTAATGCTGTCACCAGTGTTATACTTGTGCTTGCCTGAAACCATCTTCTTTTCCTGCAGGTTCTGGAATGTGAATATGCTGTTCGAGGAGAAATCGTTACCATGGCCCAGGTAATGTGATTTGGTCGTACATCTTGAAAGGATTAAATGCTTTCGTTGAAAAGTTATTTTTTGTCTAGGTAAATATTCCTAGGTATAGCTGATTCCATGTCTCCATCCAGTGGGATAAGGCTGCTTCTTCTTCTTGTCATTGTTGTTAAACATCTGCAGAAGCGTTTTAGATCCTTTACTGGCAAAACATTGCCTTAATGTTATTTCAACACTGTCACTGATAGCAATGCTTTTTTGAAACCATAGCTTGAGAGATAAAGCCGCATTTGATGCTATCAAGTTTCCGATATTTTTTTTTTTGAATGATTACAACATGAAATGGTTTCACCGATACCTTGCGATATCTCAATGCTCCAGAAATTGCAAGAAGAATTACAGGCGAATTCAGGCTCTCATCCATTTGACCAGGTACTGTTTTCCACATGATATCCTCTATGCTTTAATTTAAGTGGTTTTTCTGTCTTTTCTGACTTGTCTATTGTCTGAAAATAGATAATTTACTGCAACATTGGCAATCCTCAATCTCTTGGCCAGCAGCCAATAACTTTCTTCCGAGAGGTTGGTTTGCTGTTATTTTTATGGTGAAATGCAGCAGTGTTCATACCATTAAAGAAATCCTTCTTATGACAGTCTAATATGTATTATAGGTTCTTGCATTATGCGACCATCCAGCTATCTTGGACAAAAGTGAAACACAGGGTTTGTTCAGGTACTTGAGATCAATATCAACAGTGAGGTATCGGAACAATTAAACATAGTGGATTGTGTCAAATCTGGAAATTATTACAATTAAAAACCTGGTAGATCAATATTTTCAATGTTATAATGTTTCACTCTTTCAGTTCAGTTTTACATATGTAAAGTGTATCATATTAGTTTTGCTTATACCCTTTTGGACATGAAACTAGATTGTTAGAGCATGAATTTTTCATTACAATCGCAAATATTTCCTGGCTGCAATTAACAAAGTGCAGTAATAGTGTTTTCTCTATGGAATTCATATGATTGCTTGGCTTTTGTCCATTTACATGTTCATATAGACATAGAGTCAATAATAAGAAGTTAAGATTATGGTCTTTCATTTAATTTGAGTAAATCTCAGTTTGTTAATCCCTTGTCATAATGCTGCAGTTTACCTTGTGCGAAAAAAATTAAAAGCTTCTTTTACCACTTAAATTTTGATCTTAATAAATTATCTGTGGTGTGGATTTTTGATAATTCTATTTCATGTATTTTCTAGTTAATTTTTGCCTTAATAGTTGTTCTTTTGACATATTTTTCAGTGCTGATGCAATAGAGCAAGCTTGGCAGATTTTAGATCAGATTCCTGGAAGAGCTACTGGTGCCTATAGTCATAGTCAGGTTGTGATTGCACCATCTTCTCTATATTTTCTTGCCTCAGATTGATATACATGGAATAATCATGAAAATATTGTTCTCATATCAGGGTATCAAGGGTTTGCGTGATACAATTGCAGCCGGAATTGAAGATCGTGATGGTTTTCCTGCTGATCCCATTGACATTTTCTTGACTGATGGTGCAAGCCCAGCGGTAACTCAACTTTAAATTTTTCATGAAGTGTTTTCTTGGTGGGCTTGGATAATGGGACTTTTGAGTCCTCATTTACTGAGGGTTTGTTGCACTAAATTTAGATGGCAGCACTGGTCCAACTTCATTTTCAATCTGAATAACTTAAGATGATTATCTTTTCTATTTTGCCAGGTCCATATGATGATGCAATTGCTCATAAGATCAGAAAAAGATGGTATTTTGTGCCCCATCCCTCAGTATCCTCTGTACTCAGCTTCAATTGCCCTCCATGGTGGCACTCTGGTAGGTCTATACACATACGAGATTAATACATATTTTAAATTAGATTGATCATATTTTAATTTGTTTCACTGCACTGATTTGAAAGGGTTAAAATCGCCCTTGCATGTTTGTATGGCTAGGAATACCTTCAAATTGAAAAAACTGTGCTGTAAATTTCATTTTAAATTATTTATCATTGGATAACTTTGCCATTATGTTTTTGAAGGTACCTTATTATCTTGATGAAGCAACTGGCTGGGGTTTGGAAATACCTGAGGTCAAGAACCAGTTGGAGAATGCCAAGTCCAAGGGCATCAGTGTTAGAGCTTTGGTTGTTATAAATCCAGGAAACCCAACAGGGCAGGTGAATTGCAGTGAAACTAGTGATATTAATACAAGAGAGTATTTAAGGTTTGAAGCTAAGCTTGCTAAAGAATAAAACATGGATTTTCTGTCATGCCTTCTAGGTTCTTTCTGAGGAAAACCAGCGGGATATTGTGAAATTCTGCAAGGAAGAAGGTTTGGTTCTCTTGGCTGATGAGGTAACTGGATTTTTTTCCCTGAGAATTTCATACACTAATAAAAGTGCGTTGCACTTTAACTGAAACCTTTATTTTGCAGGTGTATCAAGAAAATATTTATGTTCCTGAGAAAAAATTTCATTCTTTCAAGAAGGTATCTCGGTCTATGGGCTATGGTGAGGATGACCTATCTTTGGTGTCTTTTCAATCAGTTTCCAAAGGCAAGTTGGTGAAAGGAATCATTTATCACAATAAGGATAGACAAACAATAATGTCATGGGATCTATACCAATGCAGAATGTCATTCTCTTTGGTTTCAGGCTATTATGGAGAGTGTGGGAAACGAGGAGGTTATATGGAGGTGACTGGGTTTTCCGCAGATGTGAGGGAACAGATATATAAGGTGGCCTCTGTGAATCTCTGTTCAAATATCTCTGGTCAAATTCTTGCTAGCCTGGTCATGAGCCCTCCCAAGGTTAGTTCTTCACTTCTTTGCCTCTCTAAAGTCACACCAATTGTCCCTCCACGCCCCTAATTTCAGAAAAATAATCTAGAAAGAAAATAGATAGATCTTAATCAAGATACAATTTGTACAAGAGCAGCAACTTTGGGCTTGAAGTAACTTCTGGGGAAGAGGTTAAAAGTAGACTTAAAAGCAGTTAACACTGATGATTTCTATCCTCAGAAAAACTCTGAACTCTGTAATCGGTAGACCTGACCCATTTTCCAAGTGTTACTCTTGTCGTTTTCTTTTGGCCTTTGTATATTTTGTGGTGGACTACAACATGGCGTATAAGTTAGGATTATAGTATAGAGAGCAAAAAGTTGATCGGAAGCTAAGCTGTTGCAACATGGAGGCAATGTTTTTCACTTTCTGTTAGAAGAAGCTTGGTATATTACAATGATTGACAATGAGAGACTTGCTCTAGAATATTCTGCACTGTTTTCGGTCATGTTTCAGCAAATTTTTTGTGCCTTTAGCTTACTCAAAACCAACTCAATCTGGGATCCGTGTAAAAACACATTAGATGGATCGGCAAGTTGAGTCTGTTAATTAGGAAGGTGTGTCAATAATGGGTAGATCAGATCCCATATGTATTTGCAATCAACAATGTAATACTTTTTTAATTAAAAGGGCAAGTATACAATGTAATACTAGGATCATAACATTTATTTTTAAATATCCTTCAATACAATTGTTTTATTTTGAGAATGTGGTCATGAAATTCCGAACATTCTATCACTAGTATCAATTGCAATTCCCATATGACACTCTGAATTTCAGGTTGGAGATGAGTCCTATGAGTCGTATGTTGCAGAGAGAGATGGAATTCTATCTTCTCTTGCTAGGCGTGCCAAGGTCAGTTACCGAAAAAGAAAAAAGAAAAAAGAACTTAGTTTAGTCATTCTATTTGAGGACTGTATATTAATCATGTCAAAAGAGTAATATTCCAAACAATTTACAAGCTTCCTTCTCTTTACCCATTTCACATAATCTCCTGTGCAAACATCATATTGAAAAGAGTGTCCAACGCTGCAAAGTGACTGCCACCAGCCCCCTTTTGTTCTTCTTTTCCCTTGTTTAAATATTTATTTTTGTTTGTTAATCTTTTGGATTTATATTGTCGACTCAGACACTGGAAGAAGCATTTAACAATCTAGAGGGTGTGACATGCAACAAAGCAGAAGGGGCAATGTATCTATTTCCCCGTATTTGCCTCCCTGAAAAGGCAATCAAAGCTGCAGAGGCTGCTAAAAAAGCTCCTGATGCTTTCTACTGTCAGCGCCTCCTTAATGCCACCGGAGTTGTTGTTGTCCCTGGTTCTGGTTTTGGACAGGTTAGTTTTTATTGATTTATCACAGTAAAACAAAACCTGTCTCTTCCTGCATTGGATTTATATTCTACTGATCAATAAAACTGTCGTTTGTTATAACCAATTTGCTTTTCCATTCATCTCGCGATTGACTAGGCTTTGTGAACAGCCTCCCTCATCTTTAAAAATTAAAAATTACCCCTTAACTTTCATCCCTTATAGCATTAGGGAATTTTAGAATTTAGAGTTGCACATTTCAATTTGGCACAAAGTTTTTCGAGCATTATAGTTGCCCTTGTTTACTTCTAATTTGATGGGGTCGTGATGCTTGTGGATAGGTTTTAAATGTTAAATCGCCGAAGTTTATAGGGATAATTTCTGATTTTGGAAGTTGAAAAGGAACCTGCAGATTGTAAATGGCTCAAATTTGAAAAGACACATCTACAAGTTTCCGAAAACATAACGTGGATATGTCTTGCTACTCAACATCATATTATTGACTCATCTAAAAATATTTGATCCACCTCATAATTTTACTTCTTGAGTTGATATAGCATACACTTCAAAAGAACACCAAAGTTTTCTTTCTCTGGGAATTATCAGCTTAATTTTGGATTGTGACGTTGTCATGTAAGGTTCCTGGGACCTGGCACTTCAGGTGCACAATTCTGCCTCAAGAAGAGAAGATTCCAGCGATTGTCACCGGCTTGACAGAGTTCCACAAACAATTCATGGATGAGTTTCGCGACTGAGGATTCCTGGTTGAGTTTCTTCCATCACAATAAGGATAGCCAATCAACTTTTGACAGTACTAGACTTTGAGTTTCTAGATGCGATAGCATTTGTATCTTTCTTTGGCAATCAGTAATAATTCAACAGAAAGGGGGGAAAACTGCTTGTGTTGGGTGGCATTAACCCATTGCTTCCTGGTTCCTTGTGTCGGGAGCCATGGAAGCCAAGAAAGAAAAAACGAATACGTTTGGGTGAGCTATACAGCCTCCAAACAATCTTGGGCGCACTTGAACAACTGAAACAGATGTTGCAGATAGTGGTTGGGATTAGCATGCCCACTTCAATAAATCATTACCTATGGAACACTTGAGAATTACTTTTGCAGCTTCAATGCCATTGGGATTCCTTGTTAGTTGCTGTTGTATCTGCAAGCATACAAGCAAAATCTGAGCAGAGGGATTGCATAAAATTGGGAATTTGAAAACTTTTGAACTGAAATTATGACTGAAATGAAAAAAAAATGATAACCTCACGCACGCTCAGGGACTATGAGTGTGTTGAATTCATTGTTTATCGGATTCTTTTTTATTTTTTTCCAATCTCTAATTTTTCCACTCTCTAATTTTATAGGTGTTTGTATGTTTTGAATTCCAAGATATCTAAATTACATAGACTTTCAATTTTGTGAAAATTGAAAAAAAAAATCTTTTATTTTCAGAACTTAAACTTTATTTTAACTCTTAAAAATTTAAAATTGCTAATCTACCCTTATCATTTATTTGTCTAATTTTTCTCTTTTCTACCCCTAAATTAAACAATTTGTAAATAAGTATGATAATATTTGTATAAATGTTTTAAAAATAGAGTTTAAAATGAATTGTATAATAAAATAAGGAAATGAAATTGAAATTTAAAAACCTAAAATGTGATGAAAGTTTCATGAAAATATATATATATATATATATGTTATGGAAGAACATTTTAGTTAAAAATATTAAATTTGGTGAGTTAATGACAAATTAACAGTTGAGTTAATGAAACTAGAATTTTAAAGAAAATGAAAAGGTTGTTCTAGTATGGCTTTTGTGACAAAATCGGCCTTTATATTTTAATGAGTAATTAGAAGCTCAAATCTCTTAACTTTTTATTAGTGGTCAGGGGTCGAGCTTGGAGAGTGAGTCCGAATTAAAAGAAAATAATGCTCCTGTTATGGAGTTAATGTTTAAAAATATGAGATATGTTTAATATTTTAAAATATAGTTGATGTGTGTTTTTTTTAAAAAAATGTCAATAATAAATAAATAATTTTATATTTATTTTTAAGTGAACACTGGCCAATTCAACCAATATCCGATCATCAGTCTGGTTCGTGTGAGATAGAAAAACTGAAAGATAATCAAACCAGTTAACGAATTGAAAAAACAGTGAAAACCAAACAGTTGATAGGTTTGGCTGATCAAGAGATGGTATCTAGAAAAAGATAACGGAACGCAAGGAAGGGTTGAGATGTGTGAGAGAAAAGATGAAAATCTGAAGGATGAAAGAGATTTACAAAAAAAAAAAAAACAAATAAGAATACATTTTGCAGCAAAAAATCACCTTAGATTTGTTTCACAAAACTACAGGATTTATGATCAAGCCATTAGACAGGGTAAAAATGAAGCTGCAGTTCCACAACTCGGCAGTCCGCAGCAAAGAGTAAGGAAGGAAAAACAAAGACGAATGTGTCATCTAATAGAAAGAATGTGTGTGTTAGTCCAACGGTCAATTTGCTTCATTTTTCTGCCGTAAGATTTTTTCCTCTTTCCATGTGAATGGCTCCATTTTAATATTATTAAATATTAATATACTTCTCTGATCCTATTTATATAACAGAAAAAAAATAAAAAATTTAATCCTATTTCTAACGTATTTATCAATTTTTAATACTTTTTTTTTACCCTTATTAAATGTTTTGAATAAAAATATCAATAATAAAATTTAAAAATATTTGTTAGGGATGAAGGCAAAAATTTATTAAATTTTAAGATAAAGTTAATGAGATTTAATATTTTTTTTAGTTCTATAAAACATGTTCAAAGTGATTTATAAATAGAATCAAAAAAATTATTAAAGAATAGAGTAGAAGGCGGGAAGCAATTTGAGATGAGAGGAAAGATAAAAACATCTATTTATAGATTCATATTAATATTATTTATGCTTATAAAAAAATAGGAAGATGAAATGAAGTATACTAAAATACTATTATTTTAAATAAAAAATTATAAACAACTTATAATTTTCTTATCTTTATATAAATATTTTTATTTAAATATTAATTTTGTTGATTATAGATGAATTTATCTTATGATTTTTCTGTGTATAAAATTTAAAATGCATTAAATTAATCAAAATCTGTTGAACCATGATTGAACCATTAACCCTTAAATCAATCCCTTGTGTGGTTTTTAAAATCTTGAAAATACCTATTAAATAAAAAAATATAAAAATGGCATTAATTTAAAGATATATAAATAATTTATTGGGCGTTGAGATTTAATTAAAAATGACTTATATTTTTTAACAATAAAAATAAAATTTTTTAATAAACTAACAATATCTTTTAGTTTATTTAGTAGGTTAATAGTGAATAAATAAAATATCAAATAATATGCTAATAGCCTACAATTAAATTGTGTGAGAGAAATGTAAAAGGAGCTATGCTTGAAAAATTAGCATGGAGGCGTGAAAAATTAAAACTCCTCATATTTTACGAATGGTGGCACCATTTTAATTAGAAAGGACGATATCGACCAAAAAAGAACTTTGAAAGAACTTAATATTTAACAAAGATCTAGACAAATTGAATATTTGTTAAAATAATATCCTTACTTAGTATTAATTTGTTAATATTTATATACTTTTTAAAAATCTTTATCTGGTATTAAATTCGTCTTTTTTTTATGTTCTCGCTAATTAGAATGATTCCTGTTTGCTTTAAAACTGAATCAGTGATAACTTTTCTGTTCATAACACAGTAAGCTAAGAATTATGTAACATTTATTTTTTTTAACATTTTTACACTGATTTTCACAATGCTTAGTAAACACATAAAAGCTAATTAAAATATTTAAATAAATAATTCAGAAAAAATGCTTTAAGAATATAAATTAAATTAAACGTTTTATGAAAAGAAAATACATGTTTTTGAAGGCTAATAGCATTTACACCATGTTTTATATCCGAATATAATAATAATAATAATAATAATAATAATAATAATAATAATAATAAACAAAAAAAAAAACCAATTATGTGATCACTCCCTCCCAAGAAAGGTTATTAAACTCATTACTTTAAGTAAACTTATGATAGGAATATAAACTCGTATCATAAACTCAAATCGTAAACTTATAAAAGTTTATCTCTATTAACAAATAACTGTTAAAATATGATTATAATTTAATTTAAATATATTAAAAATATAATCATTGAAATTAAACTTATCTACATTGATAAATTATCATATACAAGACATAAAAATTTTAAAATAGAGAAACTTATTTTTGGTATTTTATTTTCTTTTTTATTAACATTAGTTTTTATATTTCAAGATTTTTTTTTCCTTTGAACCATATTTTATAACTTTTATAAACTAAATTATTTATAGTATATACTTAACTTATTCAACTTAAAAAAAATTGACAAGTTTAACAAGTTTAATCAAACTTATATTTGATCCGAGTTTATAAATTATTTAACACAATTTTATAAATTAAAAATGTAAAAACGATAAATTCAAAAGTAAATTTAGGAGTTTAACAAAATTTATATTTAGTTTGAATTTATGAATGAATTAACATAATTTTATAAATTAAAAATATAAAAATATTAAACACCTAAAATCAATTTGACAGCTTCACAATTATGCTCGTAAGAAAATAAATTTGAGAGAGAGTTGGATCAAAGTTTAAAACAGAAGGTGGATGTTAATGAGTATATTTCAGAATTCAGTTTGACGAGGACATGTACTCGGTTCTCTGAGACAAAACTCGGGACGTGTAGTTAATTTGAGCATGCATTTGGAAAGGCGTGCAGTGATGAGATTGAAAGTGGAATAAATGAGTGTAAGATTGGACACACGACATAGAATCAGGTCTGGTCCTCTGCAACATCAAACAGAAAGATTCTGAAGAGCCAAAAGCAGTTAAACTTAGAGCTTCGCTTTTGTTCTCTCTGGGATTCTGTTTCTGTAGTGTCTGCGTCATCCGCAAACTCGCATGTGTCTGATCTGGTGTCTGAAAAGGCCGGATGCCATTTGAACTGCTAAACACTTTACGTGCATCCACTTTCACGTAACTCTCCCATGCGTCTTTCTGATACGATGCGAATAGACTTGTAGTCTTCCATATCCTGCCAACGTCCCAGACATGAAAGGCCCCTTTGCTTTCTCGAGATTTTTAACCTGATTTCACTGCCAACAAATGAATTAATTATTTTTCAATTAACATTATCTTTATATATCTCTATTTAATAAAATATTTTATTTAAAAACAAATATAAATTTATTTATTTTTTAAGGACATATTTTAAAAAATATATTAATCATATCTTGAAATGTTAAAAATATTTTATATTTTTTAATATCCAACCTTTTAAACATATCTTATATTTTAAATGAAGGGAGTATCTATTTAAGATTAGGTAAAACTTTAAAATTTTGTCCTATAATCAAGACAAGTTGATGTACTAAACTTAGAATAGATCGAATTACTAGGTAGGGATAACTTGTAATAGATTCTATTTTAAATAAAGGATTAAAAGACATTTTTATCCTTTAACTATTCACTTAAAAGTGTTTAGTATCTTAAATTTTCATGTGGTGCAATTTTTTTTAACTTTTGAAAATGATGTATTGGATATTCTATCATTAAAAAAGTTACCTTTGACATGAAAAAGGGACTTAATCGATATTAATTTTTTTATATGGTATTTATTTATAATTTCATGGGTACTTTTTGTAATTTAAGAGATCCTTTTGTAGAATTGTTTGGGTCTGATGATTAAAGTTAACTTTTTTAACAACAAATTATCCAATGCTCAATTTTCAAAAGTTAAATAAAAAAATTATATTACATAAAAGTTTAAAATACCAAATGTTTTTGAGGAAATAGTCTCGAGACAAAAATGTTTCTTATCGCAATTATTAACAAAAGAGAGATATGAATTTTATTACTGAACAGCCTTACGGGGATATATTTAAGTATGATTTGCGCCACACTTTGATTGCATCATACTAGTGTATGGAAGACAACCACATGAAGTAGGACGACTTGAAAATGGATTCTTCAATATGTTTTGAGATTCTTCATTTGCCTTCTCCATCGTGTGCTGCTCTCTTGCTGCCTCTCTCCATTCTTCTGCTCTCCTCTTCACCACATCCATTCTCTTCATCAGTTTCTCTTCCTGCTTCCATCTCATCTTCTGTATTTTCACCTGCCACCACCACGACATTTCTATCATTCCTCAGTTTCAATCGCTTGTGTTCTTGAACTTGTTAAGGGATTATTGGGAAAAGAAATGAAGAGAATAAAGGGTATATAAACCTCAAGCTTCTTTGATTGAGCTTCTGCTTTAGCACTTTGGAGGTTTACCCAAGCTCGTATCCTCGTTTCTTCAATCTGATACCTGCACCTTCACTTCGCAATCAAGTCCTCACCATACAAATCACACAAAACTAAAAAGCAAAGATCTTTAAAAAAGGTCAATTTGACACCTTGGTCCTATATATGATACGTTTACTTGGCTTTACATAGCATATAGCACTGTGTTAGTATTTCACTAATGTGGTTTTTTAACTAATGTGTTAATGGGCAATTTCATTCTTAAATTTTAAGTCTTTGAAAACCTAAATTTATTTTAAGTGTAATGTTACTCCCTTTCAACCTCTAAAAACAGTATAATGTTGTTCTTACTATTAATAAAATTTAATTTTATTCGTTAGTTGGCCTGAAAAAAAAAGATATAAAATGACTAATAAAATTATAAATAAGGCCCAAAAATTATAGAAGATAACTGAAAAAAATTTTATAATATTTTTTTATAATTTTTTAATCAACTAATAGTTAAAGTTAACATTTATTAATTATAATAGTCTTATTCCACCCTTTTAAATGTTGAGAGGAAACATTATAATAAAAATGAGTTTAAGATCTTGGAAGGTCTTGGACCTATAGCTGAGACCTTAGGGTAAATTTATCGTTTAACTTTAATTAATTAATTAACATCTTAACTAAGTTACAATTCGCTTATAATCTTGGCATGGTTTGAATGCCAAGGCTTCAAGGTTTAATCACCTGAGACAAGATTTTGTCTTTTCCTCTTCTTCCCAAGCGGCAGTTATGGAATCTGAACGAGCTTTCTGGGTTTGGTTAGCATGATGTCTCAAGCTCTTTGAAGCTTCTTCCTCTTCCTCTTCCCTTGAGCTCCAATTCGACACAGTGGTATCGAACTTTGTTCCCAGTTGCAGCTTGGCAACATGACAGTCCTGTAGCTGAATAAGGCCACTAGTACAACTGCTAATGTTGCTACTGCAATTAGGGTTTTGAGAAGCCATTGGACTAGCCCTACTTGCAGGAGTGTTATGGCGAGCAGGAGATGAGCTCTTGAATGGTCTGTCACACCTTGAAGTTGTGGAGCTTCCTACAGGAGTCGTCTCTGTCCCAATGTCTCTGAAATTAGGAAAACCTGACCCTTTCTTGTCTGTAAACTTGTCTGCATTACATACATTTGCATGAAACATGACATGAATTTTCAAATCAACTCAGTCACCCTTTTCAATTTCCAATGAACTCGTAGAGGAAATGAGTCCAAATGAGGATAAAATACTCTGAAATAAACAAGCCTCTCTCACCGAGTTGAAGACAACATTTGACTCTTTGTACCTTCTATCTCAGCAACCAGATATTGCAAAGTTGAAGTCTTAATGGTAATTCAACGAATCCAAGATCAAAACCTTTGCAATGAAAGCAAGGAAACAGGGGATCCTACCTTTTAGCACTATGTCTGTTGGGGAAGGGACCTCATGGTGGTCCAAAGTTGCAGGAGAAATTTGAAATCTTGGGACAGTTCTGTACACCTTTTGCTGTGTGGCCCTCGGTTTCTCCGAGAAATCCTCGGCAGTGTTGCGTACCTTGAAGACGTTGTCACATGATGTTCTGATATTGGAGGACGCTGAAGATGATGATGATATTGCTAATGCCTTTGTTGTGCAACCAGGGGAGCCATCGCTGCCCATGACCCATTTCTCTGCGTCTTCCCATTTCGAAGAAACATTGCTCTTTCTGAAGCTAAGGATGGGTCTTCCTGGGGTTGAAGGACCTTCTACTCTTGTTCTTCTCTGAGAAGAAACGTCGAGGACGTTTTTGTGTGACATAGGAAACGACTTCACGAACTCCAAGGTTTCTCGGAGATGAAGCTTGTAGAGCGGATCAGAGATGGCCTCTGCAAATGGGTTGTCTTTACTTTTCACGTACAAGTTGGTGTTCGCCGGCAATGGTGATTCCTGAATCAGAAAGACCCCGAAAGAAGAAACATGAACGAAGTCCACTTAAACGATTTGAAGTAAGAGAAGTGAAAATGTGGGATCTTCATTGGTTACCCCGGGTGAAGAAGTTAACGAAGACGAAGCTTGAAATCATGAACATGATTTCATGGCGAGAGGGATCCATGGGAGAATGGAGAGAGCCAGAGTTGCAGTACCATGTGCAGTTTCAGAGGTTACAACACAAATGGAATGGTAATGGTTACCAATATTATTTATGGCATCTATTGCCCTACGTTGGAAAAAAATTAGATAGACCCAGCATCACCATGTTAATCCATTCAATAAAATTATATCCATTCAATCAAATAAAATTCTATAAATTATTATTTTTAATAACTTTATTTTTATAATAAAATGCCTATTTAATTTCTTACCTTTTTTTCATATCATGTCTCAATTAATTTATATTTAATACTAGCTGAATGTCATGTGTTTATTGGTTGGATTATGAATGACATAGTGCATGAGATCTATATAAAAGTTTCTCATGTTAATTGTTGTCTAATTATAAGTATATTATTAGATTAATACAATTAGTTGTAGCGCTG
>NW_026556034.1:0-43467 GCF_029017545.1 Prosopis cineraria | reverse complement strand
ACTTAGCATAATTCACACCAACCTCAACCTACCACCGCATAAAGGTGACCTTAAGCTCAAAATTCTAATTTCTCTTCTTTCCTTTATTGTTTACTAACACTCAAATTCTATTTTTCAAACTGCTACTCTGATCTGTAATTATATATATATATATATATATTTCTGGTTTGTCTTCATTATCAGTACTCAGTAAAGGTGCCCCCTAATTAATGAGTCTTATGGCGTGTGAGCATCCGCGTAACGATGGCATGGAGATAGATGCACGTTTGTGCTCATTGTTGTGCGTGGTTACTTTTTGATACAGAGCTATATCGAAAGTGATAAGCTGATTGTTTTTCCATGTGATGTGCAGCCGAGAAAAGTTTGGGAGATGCATGCTAGATTATGGTGGGAAGAGAACCGCGCCAGATACATGAACAATACTTGTAAGACGAAGTGCGCCAAGTTGGTGGGTGCTGATGCTATACAGATTGTGGAGGTGGTGTTGCATATTAAATTGTTTCATATCTATTTTGCTATGCTACTAAGTTTCACTATAGGTCATCAGATGTCAGAAAGATGTGGCCACTTGCACCTCTCCGTTTTGGGCTCTCTCTCTCCTCTCTCTCTCTCTCTCAGTCTATCAAAATATAAATCCGATATAGATCACACTTTTAATTGTGTGATTGGTTCAGGTTATTCTCTTGGATGCGGTTGGTAAAGTTAACTTATATTAGTTACTTCTTTCAGATATTGGCGGATCAAAAGAGCATACTTAAGAAGTGTGGTGGGTGTAAATTCTATAGATTCAAATGGGATTCAAAGAATGAATCTACTGTCATTATCTTTTGTCTCCCTCTTATCCATCTTCTAGTTTGAGGCTGCTTCTTTGTTTCATTGAGCAAACAAGTAAATTAAATCAACATGTGTTTCAGGAGCTGCTTTACCATCTGAATACTCCCCATCAGGTCCATGCGGTAGCTCTTTCTATTATGATAGTCCTTTTGTTTTGTTTTTGTTTTTTTGCCAAGTCAATTAAGATAATTCATGGCAATCTATATCAGGGAGCTTGGATCAAATGGCTAGAAAGATTTATTCCATCTTAATTAGAGCTCTCAAGTTCAAGTTTTGAATATGTGGCAATGATTAAATTCTTTTTAGAAGATATTCCTCTGAAGAAGTGCCTACAAGCTACCAACCAGATTACTTGAAGTCAAGACTTGAGATGACTGAATGAAAGAAAAAAAAAATATTAATGGCAATCTCAAGTGCATTTTCCCTATTTTCACTACTCAAAACCTTTTCACAATAAAAAATTTCCTGTCTTGTCCCTTGTGTCATTGTTTTTTTCTTCCAACATTTGAAATTATCTATGCTCACCTTTTAATTTTATCCCACGTACCTATCTTTCTTATTATTGCCAGCATAGAAGTCATTTTCCCCCGATCTACCGCATATAGTTCTTGTGGCTGCATTATTCGTGTCTTATCTTAATCCTCTCTTCTATGCATTGTTTGTGTCTTTTGTTATCTAGAAAGATCACATTGATATATTCTTATAATAGACCGAAAATCATGCAATTGGAACATTTCTTGAGACAAGAGGGCATTTTAATTTAAAACTTACCATTTTCAATACGCTAATTATCATAAGAGACGCCGTTTGCATGATGTTAACAATTTTGATTTATCTTGATGCATGCAAATAACGAAACTCATTACTCATAACTCAATGAGAGAATGAAGAAATGATTAATGGTAGAATTTTGCATGTGAATGAAGAGCCAAGAAATAACCCTCATATACCGGATTGAAACAGTGAAGAAAATAAAAGAAATCAAGATTAATTGTAGAGCAAATTATCTAGGGAGAATTACACATATGTCCAAATAAAAAAGTTGATTACTTAATATTCCAACTATGTGTAAAAATATAAAATTTTAACATGTAAATGAGACTCATGAAATAAATAATTTTTCTATTTGGAATTTGTTTCTAATAATGTCAATTATTCAAGCACACAAAAAAGAAGTGTCCAAGGAAATAGTCAAATCATCATTCATTTTGAGGATAAAATGCATGAAAATAGAGAGGCTTATACATAGAAATTAAACGTCCATTGATCAGATTAATAAACTAATTGAGCCCAAACTCATCAAGCCAATCACCCATTAAAGAGTTTAATGTGACTTGCAAATAAAACACTCCCTCCTTTTTTTTTTTATTATTAGAAAAACTATGACTTTTTACTTGTATTTTTTTTAAAGCAAAATTACACATTTCAAAAGCATTTATTACATATTTCTTAAATCATTTTTATAATTTATGTTAATAAAAAATAATTAATACACGGTTATGTTGATTACTAAGTATTTTAGTCTAATTTTATTTTTAGATATAATTATTATAGTTAATTAATTTTTTTAAATTATGTAATACATTTTTTTGTTACATATAGAACCAAGGGAGCACGTGGAAGATTTTCTTTAAAGCTTTATGAAAAACGTTGTCCGATATTACAATGAGACAAATAAGAAATTTTTTCATGTGATTGAAGAAAATGAAACATTGTAAGATGCCAGAGCAAAATTACACATGTCAATCACAAAGGAAATTATATTTTATGAAGAGCTTGAAAGCTGGGAGCAATATATATCACCAAGGTATAGAAAGGAGAATTAATTATAAGTAATCATGAATCCAAGCACTTTAATTTGGTTGAAAATTATAAAAAAGGGCTGAGTTAGAAGTTTTACTGTATGTTTGGTTAGGGTTTTAAGAGAAAAGGGATCATCCCATTGTTATTGTTGCTAAGATCTGACATTTTTCTTCGGCAACTTATTATTGACTGTCTAAAAAATAATTTGCAACGTAACTGATGTTCTAAAATCTGGCATAAAGCATTTTTTGAGAAAGGATAATTATGTAATATTATATTATCATCATTAAGATCAATGATCCGCTGAAATTTTAAATTAAATTAAAATTTCGACCTAAAAGTGAATTTCCCCCTTAATAAAAAAACTTATTTCTTAACTTATTTCCTTATCATGCCCAAATTAAGAATCACCATTGAGAGAAGTCTAAAAGAGATTGAATTGGGCAGTATTCTTTTTGTTGAGATTTTTAAAGCCCAATGTTAACTGAACAGACCTTTGAGGAGCAATGTGAGGCTGTGACAACAGATGTTAAAAACATGGGTCATGACCCATCACAACGGAGGAACACGTGACAACCCATTAAGGCATCAACAATTAACCATTACGCACTCTTCTTCAACTTTTTATGATTTTTTTTTGTGAAAATGACAAAACAACAACCTTAAATATGGAAATAATAGTAATTAAGAATCAAGAAATTTGATAATTTTTATTCAGTCCCTAGGAACTTGTTTGGCATTTTAATTTTTAATGAAATGACATGTTTACCCTAAGTGTCTATCATACATTGAAAAACAATTATTTTAATTGAGTTATTGACTAAAACGAAATAAAAAATGACTACTTTTTTGTAAACTTATTTATCAATCAAATGCAACTATTAAAAGGATTATAAAATAACTAGTTTCTTTCTAAAAGTGATTATTTTCATTACATATGATAAACAAATTTGTATAAAGGACTTAGTCATTCCTTATTCCATTTTAATCAATAACTCAATCAAAGTAGACATTTTCCAACATATCATAGTCATATGGGGCAAATATGTTATTTCGCCATAAATCAAAGTGACACACAAATTTTTAGGGATTAAATAATAATTATCACATTTTGCTGTACTTAATTATCATTTATATATTTTAAACTTTTTTTTTTCATTTCCCCTGCATTTAAAGATGGAGGGAATGTTGCCCATGGCCCTCAAAATGAAAATAAAAATTAAAACATATCACTCATAAATATTAATTCAACTAGTAAGAATTTAACTTACAACCTATAAAGTTGTGAATCAAATCTTGTTATTAATATAAAGATTTTATTCTTAATCAATGTGTAAAATAGAAGCATTTGGAAGCAGTTGAGACTATCATTCATCATGCCATGTCATATATGTGCCCAATACAAACATTGGCAATTCCGAGCATGCAAGCTCACGAGGAGGACCAAGATAATAAGAATTTAAAAAGAAAATAAGAGTGAAAATTGAGAGATTCTTTAATGGCTCTTTTTAATTTTTATCCACATCAATAAAACATGAGACTTTTCAAATCTTTTTTTATTCTCTCTTGATAAGCTTTGATATCATGAAAGCAGTCATCAGAGAAAAAAAATAAAAATCATAAAAAGTAAAAGCAAGTAACAACACTTATTCTTTAATTAAAAAAGCACATGATTTTGAAAAAACTTACAAATCTTATAATTAATTTTGTTTATAGAAAATGTTATTAGTAATGCTCATTCTTTAACAAAGAAAGTATGTAATTTTGTGAAAAATTATTATATTTTTAATCATTTCCTACTTTATTTCTTTATTTATGTTTACAAAATCCCCCACTTTGTTTATCAAGAGGAGGAAAATGATGATGGATTAGTCTCTCCTTTATAAGTTGTTGTGTCTGTTATTTTTCATCTTTGTAAATACGTTTCAGATTAATTCAAAAAAACACAAGGCACAAGTCTTCACTGGGAGGAAGAGCATAGAGAGAGAAAGAGAGAGTGTGTGTGTTTTGGTTTGGGTGAGAGCGACTGCAACAAGCCAACAAGGTAGGCTTGTGACATGGGATCTGACGGGCAAATAGGACTGAAATAAATGCACTTTGGTAGCCCCTCATTAGAATCCTATGCTCTGTTATGTCATCTTTACCAAAGGGCTCTAGTGGATATGCTTGTCAAAACTCAAAACTTGAAAAGAAAGAAACAAGCGAGCAAGCAAACAGCAGAATCATCAAATGACACAACTGAATTCAATTCAATTTATTAAATTCGTAAAACAAAGAAGTAAAGCACAAACAAATGATATAATGAATATCCCCAAAAAGTTTGCCCGCACGCGCGGTGTTCACTTTTAAATCAGTTTCCAACTCTTTCTTTTCTCACAACTTCCCTCTCTCTACTCAGTGCTCAGTCACAAATTGCGTGGTATGCCATTTCCCATTTATGTTCACCTAAAGCTGTACACTTCTGCAACACCCAAACGTGCTCACTTTTGCACCCAAGCCACTTCATGACGCTATCTCATTCCTCACACGTTCAACTAAATAAATCCCCATACTCAGTTTGCAACCTCACACGCAATGTTCCTCTGTTCTTCTTTTAGCTTATCTTTTTCACACGTTCCTTCTATCTCTGCTACTTCCTCTCTCTCTCTCTCTCTCTCTCTCTCTCTCTCTATGTATATATATAGAAATGTCTCTTCTCTGCTTTTGACATTCCCTGCCTCCACAGTCCACACTGACCATCTCTTTTCGCCTTCCTTAGACTAAATTCTCTTCCGCGTTTTTCTTTCCTTTTCTTCTGCAGATTTGGTCCTTTCCCTGCGGAATCTGCTGCATGCCTCAAACATGAACAGGAAGGAGAGATCGATGCGAGACGACTTGTACCCACGAAGCAGAAGGACCCCATCTTTCTCTTCCTCTCTCCTTGATGCCATTTACCGTTCAACTGACCAATCAAAATCAGATCTTGATCAAGATTCCAAATTGGGTCTCTGCAAGGAAGCTCTCTGCTCAAAACAGAACAATCTCAGCCACGAGCATGGAATTACTCTGGAGAAAGAATATGGCAGAGTGAGGAACACTAATCGTCTTCGTCGATCAGCAGTTATGGTTGAAGACTGGATGGAAAAGCAGAGCTCCCACAGCTCCTCAGATTGCAGCTCAGGTGGATTCTTCTCGTCGTCGGAGACAGAGACGAGTTGTAAACAGAGATCGAGGGCTAAATCCGGCAAGAGTATGAACTCAGAGAAGCCGAAGCAGCAGAAAGTGAAGCAGCCGATGTCACCGGGAAGTCGAATAGCTAGCTTTTTGAGCTCTATCTTCAATTATGGAAGCGTGAAGAAGGCCAAGATGTGCTACGTTGGGGCGGTGGAAGATGTTAGTTTCGAGCAGAAACCTCAGTCTCCATGTGTTTCTTCCTCTGCTTCTTCGTATTCAAGGAGGTCTTGCATGAGCAAAACGCCATCTTCGGCTAAAAAGAACAATGGCGTCAAGAGGTGCGTGAGATTTTACCCTGTAAGCATAATTCTGGGCGAAGATTCTCACCACAAATATGTCTACAAGAACGATCCGGATATAATGCCTTTGCCAAGTGGTGCTGGGAAAATTACAAGAAGCTCTACAACGACGGAGGAAGAGAAGAAGAAGAAGCAGAAGAAGAACTCTGTTGTGGGCAAGGAAAATGGTTCAAGAAAGGGCAAGTTTGATTTTAGAGTGTTGTACAGTCAGAATAATAATGGTGAAGATGAGGATGAAGAAGATGATGATGATGCTTTGAGCTGTTCAAGTTCAGATCTGTTCGAGCTGGATCACCTGATTGGAGGTGGTGGAAGGAGGTACCAAGAAGAGCTTCCAGTTTATGAAACTACAAATCTGGAAATAAACAAGGCCATTGCTAATGGTCTGCGTTTGTAATTCATTGTAATTAATGTAATGCACTGTGGAATTCATTTCGGCTATAACTTTTTTAGTTACAATGTTTTGTTTCATTGCATAGACCATAGATTATACTCATAGGTTCTAAGCATTTTCCAGTCTTCTAGGATTATGTTTGGAATAGCTATCAGCTGAATTTAGAACTTTCTAACTTTTCATTGTAAACTTTTGCTGAAATTAAGAGACAAAAGGCTAAGTAGTAGAGAAAGAATAGAACAATACAAAGAGAAATCTCAAGCAAGAGAATTGATTACAAAAAGCATGCAAAACGCTTCCTATTAGTGATAACTCAATTTCAGGAAGCCACTTAGTAATTAATTTTTTTGTTAAAAACTTTTACTTTATTTAAACATTTTTTAAAAAGTTAAATATTAAAAAATATAAAATATTATTATTGTTTCAAAAAGTAATTAATGTATTTTTTTAAAAGTGTCATAATAAATAAATCACTTTATATTAATTTTAAAGTAAAACATCATATTAAATAAGAGTAAATATGAAAATATGATATTAGTTTGGAGGTAATTAATTATTTTATTAGAGAATAAGATTCAATTAAAAGTATTTTATATGTTTTATCAAAGAGAGTATGTAATTCTCCCAAATAGAAAGTAGACCAATGCATACTCTTACTCATGCAAGAATTACATATAAATCCTATAAAAAAAATTAATTATCTATAAATCTTGTCTATTTGTAAACACTGACATTTGACATATAAATATAGAAACTTAACTTTCAAATGAACTAAAAATTAATTAATTTCTTTATTTGGAATCTGATAGTAATTCTCCCTTTACCCTTTGGATGAGTAATTTTCTAAAAACCCATATAAGAATGTTATAATAAGATTTAATTTATAGTTGGGTGCGGGTGAGATATCAAGGGAGATATAAATAATTATGTAAGTGAAGCTGGCACTGAGGTTACATGCAATCTGCAGAATTTGTGAAAGCAGATTAACGGAGAGAGGGAAAAAGCAGAGATTCTACCCAACCAAGAAAAAAAAAGTTTTAAGTTAGAAAAAGGAGGAAGCTTTTGCACATGGATGGCATCAGGGGGAGGATAGTAAAATGTCTCCCACTTTACCAAAATTAAAAATTAAAAAATCAAAGTAGTAAAGGTTTCCCAACTTGAAGATTTAATTAATGATTACAGCATACTGCTTTTTGCCTCCTCTAAAAAGTCCCCAAGTACTGTGAAATTTGATCTCTTTGTTTTTGTTTGTAACTAAAGCCATAATTGATGCTCATTATTGATGACAGGATTCTATCTTATTCAAGATCATTTTAAAATAAATAAATAAACAGATTAGTGAAAACTGTCCTTGTGAAATAGTGGCTATGATTAAAATATCATTTCACTGTAAATTTATTTAAGAAAATATAGTTTTAATTTGGGTTTCATCACTTCACAAACATCTATCTAGAGATGGTCAAATCTCATAAGGATTCAAAGATAACATCATAAAATGTACTGACATACAAAAGAGTAATACCAATAGGTGCATATATAGCAGACAATGTAGGGCCATTTTCTTAAGGCAATGAAGAGGTCAACTTAAGGAAAATGACATAATGCCTTAAATCCAAAGCTACTTTTTGTTTTTTGTTTTTTGTTTTGTTTTAAGTTTGATAGAAAGAAAAAATCAAACTCTATTTTCCACACTTGACAATGAGACAAACCAGGCCGAATGGGCTCGTCTAATTGCCATCTCCCCGTGAACATTGATCAACTTCAAAGATTAAAATTCAAGGAATCAAAACATGATCACTCACCAACTAATTTCAAGTATATTAAATTGAATCTTACTTAAGATTTTTAGTTTAACCCTTACAATTTTAAATTATATCAGCAAGGATTTAATTATACTCAAATTTGCTTGTCACTAAGGTCAAATCATGTGTTCAAACTCAAAGAACATTTATAAAAATATTTATAGATTGTCCATCAATAAGGTTCTTATATGATAGCAGAATTTAATCCTATGACCTTGTGGATTATAAGCTAGATTATTACTAATTAGACCAATCTTTGTTGGTTGATGAAACTCAAATTTGATGTAGCCAAAAATATTGAATATTATACGGTAAAGTAACAAATTTGGCTACTAACTATTTTTTTAAAAAATACTAGGTAGTTTATACTATCAGGTGGTGTGAAATAAATCCTCAACTTTTAAAAATAGAGCATTCAATAATCCACTATTAACTTCACTTGACGAACGTTATGTGCAAATGACACATGGCGCACCACTTTAGCATGTGTAAAGGTACAAATTTAATCATGAATTATTTTTCAAGAAGTACTATGTAGCATCCACTATGAAAAATGGACTATCTAATACTTTTTCATCAATTTTAACTAAACACCGTTTATTTTTAGACTTATGAAACTTACAACATGTTAATCTTTCTAATCGTCTTGCCTTCATTCTCAAACTCAACTAAAGAATAAAAAGTTCAAAAAGTTATTATCTAAAGACACTCACAAGGATAATATTAATAAAGTATAAGCTTGATTTTATTAGGTGTGGGAGAAGTTTTATTCTAGCTTAATGTAGCGACAAATTATTTCTTCTATTTCATTAGTATTATCTTCATAAATATTTTCAAATAAGAACTCTCGAACTTTTTTTTGCTTGAGCTAAGACTAAGATTGAAGGCAAAAAGATTGAAGAGATTGATATATTATGGGTCTCACAAGTCTCAAAATAAATAATGTTTAGTCAAAATTGATGGGATAATCCTTTTGTATAATAAATGTTATCCAGTGCTCCTCGAAAAATAATTTGTGGCTAAATTTATACCACCACATGTCATGTGTGGCTCCCACATAAAATTCGTTGAGTGAAGTTAACAGTGAGTTAATGGATGTTTCATTTTTAAAACTTGAGAATTTATTTCTCATCACCTGATAGTATAAGCTATTCAGTATTTTTAGAAAAATAGTTAGTGGTAAATTTTGTACCTTTATCCTATATTAAATGATTGTCAAAAAAAAATTGGAAGGAAAGATTTTTAAAGGAATGGTAGTCAACAATGTTAAAAATATTTTTACTATATGTAAGAATAAAAATAATTTTACCAAACGATGGTAATTTTTCAGGAAAGTAATTATTGAAATAATTATTTTAAAAAACTAAAGTATGTATTCCCCTTAAATCATAAAATAACTTAGCAAGGGCCTCGTCAATTTTTTCACAGAGATTATATGATACACAGTAACTTCCCTCGCAAGATTTTAATGATAAAAATAAATTGTGCACTAAAAATTGTATTATAAATAATATCTTTGAGATATAAAAAATGGGGGCTATTTTTATTTTTCTGGGTCGAGGGGGCTAATTGTCAAAATGAGATATTAGATATAATGACTACAAAATAATTAGATCAATGTTGAAGTGGTACGGATAACTTCATTTAACACTAATTTTAACTTTTGCATTATTAGATGTTCTAATTGCAGAGGTTTGCTTTATTAAAAGAGGAAAAGCTAGAATTTCAAATCATATCTCACAGTAACATAGCTCTACTTTTTAGGTGATTTGAAATCTCCATGTCACCCAATCAACGTCAGGACCGTTAAATTATTACATAAAAATAAGTTGGTTAACAATTCACAATTTCACTCAATAATAATAAACTCTGGCAGGTAGAAAATTATTTCAAGGATGTTCCAACCTTGATATTATCAAGTATTAACCCAGCAAAATTAGTGAGAAAAGCTAAGAAAATAGTAAAATTGTGAAAATGTCCAAGAAGATTGTCATGAATCTTACTGTAAAACAAATGTACAACATCATCAGACACTTGGTTTAATATTGGCAAGGGATTAATACCATTTTAATCAATGTTTTGAGTTCGAGCTCCCTGAGAATACAAAAGAGTTAATGACAAAACTTCCATTTAAAAAGGTCATGTTTAGACTCGATTTGCATTAGCCCAAATTCCACTAAAGTTCTCTCAGCTCATCGTAATGAAGAAGTTAAAATTAAACATAAATGTGTGAGAAGGAATGGAGAGACACACAATTAAACAGAAAATTAAAGAGAGAAAAGGTTGGAGAGAGAAGAAGAAGACAAGATTTAATTATATTGACACTAAGAGAGATGATGATAATGAAAGATCAAGTTTTGAAGATGAATTGAAACGAGGCAATAAGCCAATAACATGAATTGGAATGCCAGTGTGTGCAAGAATAGGGGATGTTACTTACCAACCAAGCACAAACTGTGATACTTACTACATCTACACGTGCCAAGTTCAGTGCAACCAATATCGCATTAATTATTAATCACTGTACCTTTGTGCATTAATCAATCAAATTATTGTTTTTGGGAGCCAATTATTTATATACATGTCTAATTATTTGGGAGTTACGCACATATATAGATAGATATTATCAGCTATATGCATGCATACAAACGAAAAAAAATAATATAAGCCTAGCTGGCTGTATCCCCATGCATGATCTTCCCATGATATTTTGCTGCAAAGGCATATGTGTCACTCCGTCTCCAAGTTCATTTATGGGCTATTGGATTCTAATTTTCTACAGTGTTTTCAATTTGAGAGTAACCTTGATGTCAGAGACAAATAATATATATTCATGGAATAAGAGTTTGTATCTTATTCACTGTTTTTTTTTTTTGTTGGCTACTTCTCTCTTGTTTTACAAGCATTGACATGTTTCTGGTTCAAAAAATTCAAACCCAGAACTTTTTACAAGTAAACAAACAAAAATTCAGGAAGTTTTAATTTTTGTTGGGAGAGATACCACTATTTAATACTCAACAATATCTTAAATAGGATTATCTCTAATAAAAAAATATATGTAAATAACAAAAATTCAACATAATTACACGAATGGAAGAAATATATTTATTGAATAAAAAGTTGCAATGTGAGCTTTGCTCGTTGCTAAGTTGATTCATGGTAACTCAGCAAATCACACTTTCCTTGTATCAGCAACGAATTATTCAACAAGGGGGTGTTGGTTCATGCCTTTCACATAACATAATTACCGTCTCCATTATCCTTACAATAAACTTCACATTCATTAATGAATTTATTTAAAATTAGTTTATGATCTTAAAATTCTAAAATCAGAGAGATTATTTGGTTAGTTACCAGATTAGCTAGTTAAGAAATATCAAACCAAAGAAGATTTAAGGAACGAGATTAATACTTTAAATAGAGAGTCTTATATTAAGTACTATAAAGAAAGTTTTTCATGATAAGGTATAGGGAGTATTAAATTTTATATCAAAATTTTTAGGTAAGTTGGACTCTTAGAACTTATCAAATCTGAGGAAGGCCTCAAAATTTTAGAAGTCCTTATGAAGATATTTACATTTTTCTCTTATCCGCAACAAGTACATACGAGAGAAAGGTATAATGATGTCTTAAACATGGATGAATTAAAAAGTGCCATACTTTTAACAAATGAAATAATCAGTAGAGTGACTAACTTCTCAAGTTTTGTACAATATATTGAAAAAAAAAAATGTTTAGTGATGGCTGATAACATATTACACATAGATAACTATTTGATTGAATTAGATTCAAGTTTTGTTGAATTTAATTAAAGATAATTTTTTTAAAAATGTTTTCTGCATTGTTGGGCCATAATTAATTTTTGGGCCCCATATTTTGAAAAACCACACCAAAAGGAAATGGCACGGCATGGACGTAAGTGGGTATTCGAGTTGCCCATACATACAATGACCCAACGATCCAAATCACGACGACCCAATCAGGAGTCGCCGTTTACTTAAAACGACGAATCAACGATGAGAAGTGGGGTCCCTCGAGCAGCAGGTGCCTCCCGGAGGGAAAAAGATGGGATGGTTCGTTCATTGATGATTCCTTCGTTTAACGCTTACTGCGGAAGCAACCTACTTGATCGATCAACACGATCTTCGACCTCTAAATCCATCCCCAATATCATCCGATCGGGTTGCAGCTGACTGGCTTTGGTTTTCTGATTGTAGAAATTTGATTGAGTTTCTGGGTTTCGGTTTCTAGTTGTGGTTACTGATTCAATCACCATGAGTTTTATCTTCGGAAAGAGAAAAACTCCCGCAGGTTTGTTCATGTGCTTTTCTTTCATTTTATTTATTAATTTTCTCAAATAATGAGTACTGAATGGGATTTAAAGTATCTTCTGTTGATATATCTTGTGGGGGAAATCTAATTGGCTGCGCTTTGTATTCGATCGTACTATTGAGGATTTAAATTGGGAATTGGGGTGCTAAATCCGGATTATTGATTTTATCTTGTGATTCAAATTATGAAATTTGTTGCAATCGCCCTTGTTTCTTTTTGATCAGTGGTTTGGATGATACCTTATAATATAGCGTATCATGTGGTTTGTTCTGAGCAAAAATTACAATAACTGTAATTTTTTGCTTGCCAACTTCAATTATAACTCACTGTGCTGTTGTGCAATGATGTTGTAGTTTTAAATTCCTTGTATAACTTTTATGGTTATAAAAATCATAATTCTAAGTGAGTAATTGCTTGCACATAAACTTTGTTCACTGGATGTAAATTGATACCCGAGTGAAATTGTTTGCTAGTTTCTTGCATGCATACCATCATCAAGTATGCATGTTTATTGTTTGACATGCTCGTAACAGTATTCTCTGTTACCTTACAAATGGAATCCCTATATACCTTATTGGGCTAGGGGCCTCTAACATGCCTTTCTCTGATGCCCTTTGCAATTCCCTATATGCTTATTATATAATGCGTGAATGTAATTTGTGATTTTCAGAACTTCTGCGGGAAAATAAGAGAATGTTGGACAAATCAATTAGAGAAATAGAGCGGGAGAGACAAGGCTTGCAATCACAAGAAAAGAAACTGATTTCAGAGATAAAGAAAAGCGCCAAACAAGGCCAGATGGTATGGCATTTTCTTTTTGTACTTTTGGTTTCTTATTTTACTTTCGTTTTCTGAAGTAGCATGTTGTATATTCATGCTGAACTGGTTGTGGCACATCTAGTTATCTTGGTATTCATTTTTTTAGTTAGCAAAATGGGAGTAGCAGTTTTGCTTTATCAGTTTTGACCATTTTGTTGTGTTAATTTCACATGCTTTGTAATTGCCACTTTGCTAGTCACATGTGACAAAAATCAAATATTCCTAGTATTTTTGCAGATTGAAATGTTTCCACATGATCAGGCAAATAGCCATCGCAGACTTAATGGATTTCTCAATCCCATCCTACCAAAAAGAAAGAAAGGCTTCTTTTTTTCTTTTCCTTTTTGAAATATGTTAAGAATTGTTTCATAGTCATTAAGTTTACAGTGCTTTACACTTGCCATTAAATTCGGGCTGTGTATTCTGTCTTTAATTACATTATTATATCTAACAGTCTCCATTTTCTTTGTGTCTTGCAAAATCTACGAGTTAGAGAAGAAAAATACTTGATCTCCATGGACATATTGGTGGACGAAATAGAACTACTGATTTCATCTTGATGACTACCGTTTGGAATGGGTGTTTTTTTTTTTTTTTTAAATTTCCTGTCATTGGAACAAACTATAAAGTAAGAAAATTATGCAGTCATTTTTACTGGTACTTTACTTCTACCTACTTTTAAAGTTTGAAAATTGATATCATTTTAAAGCATGAAAATTTACATAGATTTAGTTCTTGGGAGTGACTCAAGCTGGCTTGCATATGAAGGGTATTTTCTTTTCTTGTTTGAATTGGTAGTCTGTTGCCCTACATATTCTGATTTACTTTCAATATGTGGATCAACTTCCCAAATCTGACTGTCTGTAATGCTGAATTTTTGTCTGTCAGTTTATTATGGTTCACACGTGATTTGTCTTTGAAGGAGGTGGCATGTGTCTTGCCAATGTCAATCTTAATTGGTGTAAATGCCTTTTACTTTCCAGGGAGCTGTTAGAGTGATGGCAAAAGATCTTGTTAGAACAAGGCATCAGATTGAAAAGTTTTATAAGCTCAAATCACAGCTCCAGGGTGTATCACTTAGAATTCAGGTATGCTGTAGTTCATATAATTGCAACTTTTGGTTTGTACTGGAAAATAGTCTGCAAAGGATGAACTTGTATTTTGAGGCTCCTGGCATTGTTATTAGAAAAGGATTTCCCAGCGGACTGGCAACTTCCATGGATATGGATTGATAAACCCTTCATTGGTGATTAAAATATGTGCTTTAGCTTGTATTTGGGTGCTGGAAGTTGAAGTATATTGTAATACAAATTCCAGACTTTGAAATCAACACAAGCAATGGGGGAGGCCATGAAAGGTGTGACAAAAGCAATGGGACAGATGAATAGGCAGATGAACTTGCCATCTCTACAGAAAATTATGCAAGAATTTGAGAGACAGAATGAGAGGATGGAACTGACGACTGAGGTGATGGGAGATGCAATAGATGATGCTTTGGAAGGAGATGAGGAGGAGGAAGAAACAGAGGAACTAGTGAACCAGGTTCTAGATGAGATCGGAATCAATGTAAACCAGGAGGTATATCAAACACTTCCTGATTATTCAACTTCTTTCTTTTCCTTAAAAGTGGACTATTTAATCTTCTAACAATGCCTGACAACTTTGAATGTCATGCACAGCTTGTGAATGCACCATCAGCAGCTGTTGCTGCCCCAGCGGCAAAGGCAAAGGTGCCTCAAGTCGAAACTACTGGAAATGACGACGGCGGGATAGATAGTGATTTGCAGGCAAGGTTAGACAATTTAAGAAGAATGTAGTCTTCATCCTGTATTATGTACACTCCAACTTTACTTGGAGAAGTGGAGTATATTTGTATACCATGTCCATGTTATGCATAATTGGTAACTTCTGCCAGGCTTTCATGAACTCAGGATTATAGGACAAAATGGATATTTTTCTAAATAAAATTTCCTCGTCAGTTTTTACTAGCCACGTGGTGCATTGTTTGAACAATTGAGATATAGATTTTGTATTTAGCAAATTTATATTTGATATCGGTTTCTTGTGCCTTGATTTTGTGTGCCCTTCCAAGCTGTTAAATGGCTTTGAAGTGCATGAATGATATTATTGGAATGGATTAAAGAAATAAAAATAAAAATAAAAATAAAAATAAATTAAATTACTTTCTCTTATAGTAAGTATGATAAAACATTATATCACAGATTATAGATAGGAAAATTATCACATTCTTTACAAATTTTATGAATCGTGATTTTTAATTTTATAAATTAAATTATCCTTCTTCCCTCATGAATATAGTTGAATAATCTTTCCTCCACATTTTAATCATTTTATTTTTATTTTTTTAATCCATTCCATTCTCTTTATTTCCAATAACCGATTGGACGTTGTGTTCAACCTAGTGTTTCTTTACAAAATTTCATCTGTTCATATCCTTCAGATCATAAGTAAAGGAGGTTGTCTCTGTATTAATTTTAAAAGATTGTAATAATTTGACATCGAAAATGAATTAACGTAAATTGGTCCCATGGGTTATATTAAAATTTTGTCCAAATTTTGCCTTTTCAGTTATTCCATAGATTATTTTATCCCAAAAAAAAAAAGTTATTCCATAGATTGGACTCTCGCATCAGATAATTCTTTTTCTTGTTCCTTTTTCATCTTATATTCTTTTTTTTTCAAAATTTCCAAATAAACCCTAAACCGTCCAATAACGGCCCTTTTTTTTTTTTGCCAATTTGTTACGCTCTGAACATGAACTTAAGCGAACGACATGAACTATAGTATATATTATTTATACCAAACAAAGAATTTGAGCTAAATTTGGCACGGCATGTCTGTTCTGCTGTTTGCAAAGAACCAAACAAATGCGTACTTTCTTTCTTTTTTAAGTGATATTTTCTTTCATTCAATTAAGCCTCACACTGAGTACTCCAGAAGCATGCTATTCATTTCCCTCTCATCTCTTCCAGCTAGACCGTCACAATGATTGAAGTTTCCACTATTGACTCTTCTGCTTACTTTGCTGGGAAAAGTACGAAAAAAAAAAAGCAAAAAAAAAAAAGGTGAAAGGATATTGCAGACATAAACACACAGAATAAACCAAAAGCGAACGGCCTATGTTCAAATTTCAACCAAATAATTGTGTCTCCCTAAAAAAAAATCTAAATGTTAAACTTAAGCCAGCTCCCAATCAATCTCCCCCAACAAACTTTTCTTCTCTCTCTCCCGTCTCCTTCTTATCATCATCCTCTTGATTCTCTCACCTTCTTTCACAAAATCACATAAGTGAATTTCATAACCACTGTTCTTCATCGTCTTAATCCCCAAACTGACATAGTACCTGAAATGATTCAATCAATCTCACTCCGTTTCCTCAACAGGTGTTCGACAAATTGGGCAATCCAAGTGAGAGTAAAGCCACATGTCTATACAAACCGCATGAAACGAATGCTTACACCGAGGTAGCTTCCTCACTTCTTCGCCTTCTTCAAACTCCGATAAGCAAACTGGGCATTCATATTCCTCACCTTTCCCTCCTCCTCCTCCTCCTCCGTCGTTTTCTTCCTTCTCCTCTGCTTCTTCTTTCTTATACTTGAAGCTTGAAAGCAGGTTCCTGTTCGAGCATTCCAAGCTCCGACTACTACTCCCTGCCGCCGCGATCACCACCTCCACCACCCGGTCGTTCCCTGTCGTCCGTTGCGGCGCGTGCCGGCGCCGGCGGCATCGTCTGATGATGATGAGGTTGTACATGGCTAGCACTATGGCGGCGGTTACGACCACCGCAAGGCCGTAGTACAGCATGGTCATGCCGGCGTTCGGGGTAGAAGAAGAAGAAGAAGACGGAGGAGGAGGAGGCGAGAGTAGTGTGAAGGGGCTTTGGACGTCAGCCATTGTTGGTGAGGTTGGAAGGAGGTTTTTAAGAAGAAGATGATGAAGAATATATCGTAGGTAGACTTGAAAGCAAATCCTGGCCATGCGTTCCATGATGGAATTGTAGAAATTAATAATATTTTTATTATTATTAATAGTTTTTATTGTTCATTATATTATATATATTAATAATATTCAGGAAAAATACTTAGATATATTGGGTGTGATACGTCTGTTCAATTAAAAAATTTCAAATAATCTAAATAAAATCTTGTGTGATTTTTTTTAATTAATTTTATTTTTATAACATAATGCATGTTTAGTTTGTTGTCTTTTCTCTCTTTACTATCCATAATATTATAACCAACTTATATTTAATACTACCTACATGTCATGCTTTGATCGGGCAGAATGCAAATGACATAGTAGATCTAGTCTATCTAATTATGTCTCTAATATACAATTGTTAATCTAAAAGCCGTGGTGGTTATGCAGTCCTTTGCTTGATGAAATAATATTAACTTTTTTATGTGGGATTTGAGTTTTGTTTTTTCTTTCAAACTGTTATATACCTTGCCTTATCTTTCGTTTGTCTCCCAAATTAATTAATGCTAATACCAATATCATTTCATTATTAATATAATTAAGAGAACAAGTGACTTGCCAATATGTGTAGTTAGTAAATGCTTACGTGTTCACCAAAACATGTGCTTTGTTAAAGACATTTGGATTGACACTTAATTTTGGTTAAATCCAACAGATCAACATTCTTCATATTTTTCTTAAATATATGTTTATTTTTTATCTTTAGTTATACTTAGTCAAAGTTTATAATTGTTGTTGGCCAAACAATCCCACTCTCAACAATTGTTTCATTGAAAACCAAACACATGGCATTACGTCGGAATCAATTCATATAAGAGATGAATCCAATCATAGTTGAAACTGATATTTGGTTTAAATATAAATATTGAATGAAAAAAATGCATCTGGACTAAAAAATTTCAACTTGGTGATAAGGATTTAGTTTTTATCTGCTTGTGTAACTTTTGATTGCCATGTGAACATTTAATTAATCATCATATCACTCATCTATCAAGACATGAGGCTATTTGTTAATGAACTTAACGTAAAGATTATTTTAATTATAATATGACTAACTGCACGTTTAGTACAACAAAATGTATATTTTTAAAAAACTTGAGATAAGTGTATTTCTTTTTTCAAATATATTTTTCTAGGGGCTTTAGCAAATTTAACCAACATTATATGGCTAAATAAAACTAATAACCCATCTTTTCCTGAATTAAGATAATAGCTGTTTTTTAACTTATCTTTGATACAAAAGGCCAAACTGTCCTTAAACATCATAATACCCTATTTCTCATTTTTCACACTGGTTTCGCTTTCACTGACATGAAGACATGGAGATGACACTACACTACACTACACTATTACAAGAGCCAGAGTTCAAGCAAGGGTTTCCTAAGATTTTGTTTGATATGTTTTAGAAAAATGATTATGTGTTTTTCGTATTACTAATTTGTGATACTACATCATTGATATACGACTATATACCAATTCTAAATAAGTTTATGTCTAATTGTGTAGTTATGTTAATCTACAATAGTATATTAGTGATATTAAGCCATATCAGCAAAAATTTATCACTTTGTTTATCATTAATATATTGTCGTATATCAATGATATAGTATTGCATATCAGTAATGGAGTTTTTTTTAATATTTAATGTTCTCTTCGTAATATCTAAGAAAAATAGGGAGGGAGGGAGAGGAAAAGTTTTGTGATGAAAATGGTGATCCAAGCAAATTAGATCAAAAATTCTGATGAAGAAGAGCACTATACGAGAGATAAACATGATGATCCAAGAAAATCTAATGAAAAAAATTTTCAGAGATGATAAATCAAAAAGGGAGTACGCACAATATGATTTTTAATAATAAAAATAAAAGATCCAATTAGCTAAAGATTAGTTAAATCAAATATTTTTTGTTTTAATAATAAATATATTTTGAGGATAAAAAAGAAAAACACATTTAATTGATTTTATGAATAGGCCATATTTCAAAATGTTTAAAAACTTCATTCATAATTTATGGGAGTTGTATTTTTTGAAGCCATTGAACTAATTTTCTCATTTTTTTTATGTACAAAACATTCTTTAAATGTTTGATATGAATAAGTCACTTGAAAAGGAAATGGAAGGGAAAAGAAAAGAAAAAAATATACTTCTATGGAAGTCTTTTTCAATTGGTTTAAAATAAGTTTGATGATTATGAAAAAGAGAAAGGATCCTTTTATTCTTTATCGAATTAGGAGTGTAAAAAAAAAAAAAAAAAAAAACACACGCACACGCACAATACACATTCATTCTTCATTATCTTGTGCAAGTTTGGTTTCATGTTATAAACAACTAAAATTATAGTTTTAGCGGTTTAAAATGTAAAACCAGATACGTTAAGAAAATAATTAATTACTCATTTTAGTCTTATATAAAACATTTTTAATTACCACATCGATATAAAAAAAGTAGTTAACTTATTGATATATACTGTTTAAGAAAGAAAAAAATTTCTCAATTTACTTTTATTAAATGTGTCATTGTAGAAACACTTTCTTTGTTAAATACAACGTCTTAACTTCCTCAAACAAAAAGTGAAAGAATAAAATTTAAAAAAAAATTAATGGCCCACTTTTTACGTAAAAGTAACTTATAAAGAAATCATTAATTTCTTTAAACAGTGACTTACAGATATAAAATCGGGGAAAAAAATAAATTTATTGTGTCGGTAAGAAGTAACAACAACTCCATTATAGGCCTCCTTGTGTTCCTTGTGGTCATCGACAACAATGTTGTAGGGGTTTGCCGGCAACAATCATTGCAAGGGTCCTCATCCTCCTCGTCACTAGCAAGCAGATTTTCCTGGGTTCAACTAGCTACTGTGCAAAGAGAACATGAGGTTGTCCATGAAATGAGATCCTCTCATTGTCCATTTTCTCAGCGTATCTCATAATCTTCAAATCCTGTGCAGTGAAATAATCCATTGGTCCATAATTTGCCAGATTATAAGGATTTAAAAAAAATGATAGTAAAAGCCCCCAAAAAAACTAATGATAATTGTATTCCTGAAAAATTTTCAACAAAATGAGCTGTGAACATTGATTTAGTTGCAAATAAAAATCTTAATTATACATTGAGAGTTATATTTTGAATTAAATTATAATATTCTTAATTAGAACATATGAGTATGTAATTATTTAAAGAAATATTTTCAGCTTATTTCTTTTAAAATTTATTGAGAATTTAATTGTTATTAATTTCATCTTTTAAGATTGCAACTATTTGAATCAATTTTTACAACCTATTTTTGGATTTTTTTTTTATTCTGTCATTCGGTATCATGAGATGCCTAAATATATTACCACCTCTTGCATGGACTAATATGAATCAAAGTTGTGCAGAATTGTTATTATTAATAACTGCCTATTTAATGTGATTGTATATTTTACAATTTGAATTCAAGATTTTGAGATACATTAATTTAACTCCCTTAACTAGTTGAACCAAGCATCCCTCAATATTTTTTTAAGAAAATTTTATCAGGATATAATTATATATCATTAATTTTTTTGAACCATACTGTCATTTTCTCTTTTTTAAAAATTCTTATGCCACGTTATGTACCAATTGATTGTTTGAGTACACTGGATTTGAAGATTCTAAGTGCCATTGAGAAACGCAGCAATGATAGGATTCGGACTAGTAGACCATATTTATTAATTTCTCTTCTTAACAAGTTTTTTTCATGCCAACATCCTAGTGACTTTGTTTTCTTCAAATCATAATATATGATAATTTTTAAAAGTTTTGTTTAATTAAATTTTATAATTATTTTTTAACTATATCTCTATTTCATTTATTACTATTTAAAAAAATAATTCATTATCAAAATATTTATATAGAGTATTTAATAAGTGTGCTATTAAAAAAATGTAAATTTTTAAGAAATTAAAATTTCAACTAATTTTTTGAAAATTGTGAATTGATTACCCATGCCTAATGTTATATTCTAGAGGGGTAGGATTTTGCTTGCTTTCGATTAGACATGCTACCTCTTGTAATGCTTGAAAAGGAAGCTTCTTTCATGGATACCAAACATAATGTCAAGAAGACACAAATATAGAAGTAATTAATTAAGGAAGAAGGGTGAAAAAGACAAGAATTGAAGATAAATGATGTGTCTGCGTTGCAAATTCTTTGCTTGTGGATTTGGTTGTCATCACTAATTTACAGTTATTTTTGTGTGTATTAGGAAGAATTGGTTTTATTCACTTATAAACGTACCCTCATTCACTATATTTTCTCATTATAATGTCTCTTTCAAAGAAACGTGCCGTTCAATTATACATGTATCAAAATTTTTTCAAAAAAAATTATTGACTTTATTTTGTTTAAAAACATGAATAGGCAAGTAGCTCTTTGGATTGCAGCAAAATTGACTCTTAAAACAGAAGATTCCATGATATGATAAATGGTAAGAGTGGCACTCAATTGAATTTTTATTTTCGCACTTCGTTTTTCTATAACAAGTTTTTAATTAGAAATTAGAAATATTAACTAAATGTGGTACATCCCAATTCTCAATTGAAACCACTTAAATAAAAGAAAACTTATGTAGGGCCACAAGAGTCTGGCTTGTCTCCACTCCTACAATTTGGATAACTATTGAAAGTTTGAAACAACTTTGTCAAGCGTTAGAGACCTAATTTAATTATAAAAAAAAATCCAGAAACAGATTTTATAAATAGTTTTATTTATTTCTTTTTATTTTAAATAAGCTTTAAAAGATTTACATTTCAGGATTCAATGTATCATCTTATTATAGAGTTAAAATTTCAATAGATTAAAGTACTTCTAATTTTTTAGGAGGAATAATTAGCACAGAAAGTACATGGTATATATGAAACTTATTTTTTATTCTTATCTAATGTCTATTTTTTTTTTTTTCAATCCCCAATGACTTGACATTTCTGTAGACTTTTAAGTTCTTACAGGCACTATACTATACCAATTAACAATTATAGAGACAGTTGGAAAGAAGAAAAAGTGGTTTTGTTTCCTAATAATAATGATGAGATTCTTACAGCAACACAAAATAATTTTATATTTCTGCCAATAAAATTAGGATACTTGTCTTGAATCAAAACCTTGTTCACATATTTTTTTATAAAAAAAAATTAAATTAGTTGGGTCTCGAGTGCTCACTGAAAGTCCAAAATTAAGACATATTTTCAGGATCCACAATATTTATTTATAAATTATCTACCAACGAATTGAAATACTTTCTTACGAACTTTGTTTACGAGGCTTTTCATTACAATTTTATACTTTTAAGTAAGCGTTTATCTTTTAGCAATGCTTTTTCTTTTTCTTTCTTTCTTTCTTTCTTTCTTTTCTTCTCAGATTTACTTTATTTTGCCCACTATAATTAGAAATAAACAAAATAATGCGGAGCTCATGCTTATGTCATGGCAGAATAAATTTATATTTATATTAATATTTATATAATGTATGGTGGCTTTGGTGGAGGTTCAAACCCTTCTCCAACTATCAATATACGTTTATTGACGTTCTGTTTTACAATACACACAAACACACAACATTTCCAAACATGGCTTTCCATCAACAGCATAATCTACTAAATACATATAATGATTAGACTGAGTATCTAACCTTTTTTGTAATTTTTTTCTTTTGGGTTAAAATTAGATTGTGAGTGGTGCTTTACAAATATAAAATAAGTCCCATTAATAGTAGTATAAATTTGTATAAATTTTACGTTTTATATGCAATAGAAATTTAAATGTGTTTTACAACTGACCCCAACAAATTTGAGGAAAAAATAATAAAAAGACGGGTGTTACAATTCAATCGGCATATGATTAATAAATTAGGTCTATAGGGCACAACTCACATGACTAAAGTGTTATTGCTAATGTACAAATGTAATATATATATATATATATATAGAATGACAATACATATAATCCACACTAGCTTTGTTTAAAAAAAAAAAACAGTTTTGAAAGAGCATGAGGCAAATGATTTGAATAAAAAATATATCAAATGTGGATAGCTAGATATCTATACGTAATAGTTGTTATAAATATTACAAGAATAGTAAATGTGCATCTTCATCACCTCTGCATCTTCATCTTCTTTTATAAAACTCTTACTATCATGAAAGTTAATTATCCTTTATTTGTTTTTATTATTTGTATAACCTTTAATATATAAAACTATACCTATAAATGAGGCATATAATTTGTACTGTAAGACACAATAATTCATAACAAATTTTCTCATTCTCTTATCTTTACTTCTTCTCCTAATATCTTTATTTTCTAATTGTTTAATTTTATAACAATAATTCATTTGTTGCCCTGTTGAAAAAAAAAAATCAAAATTCTAACGCTGAAATAAATGCCTTATAAATACCCCAATGAATGAAGTAACTAAATTGAAATCACCGAAATTTCAGTTAGAGCCATACACCCGATGCCATCAAATGTCACGTTTTGTATACAAGTACAAACATTTACAAATGGATTGTTTTATAGCCAATACAAATGTAAGAATATGTTGTTCCACTTCTCTTGATGCTGGGACTGGTGGGTTAATCCTCAGCTATTGCTATCAATCACGGCCAAGAAACCACCACAAAACATTTAGATCATTAGACAATTAATCTACCTTAACTAGAAGTCTCAAATTTTGAGAGATGAGCATTCAACGGCTATGAAATTCTAGATAGAAAGAATACCACCAAATATTTTAAGCAAATCTTGAGTTCTGATGTTTCTATTGCAATTATCCAAAGTTTCTAAAGCCGGAGAATGCGCGTTGCCATGTTTAAATACTCCTCTCACAAAATCTTTGCAACACAGACATACGCAATTTTAGAGGAATCACCAAGTCCGGACAGCATGTCCTCATAATTTTTGGCAAACATTATCATCAAATAAACCAACTCACCATAGTACTAAAAACCAAATCTCAACAATTAATGATCAAAGTCATAGTTGAATCATGATCAAATTAAATTATAAACAATATTTTATTCAACCGCTCAATATACTAATTTAATAATTTATCAATTCAACCGGAATTGACCTGATTGGATGACATAATTCTTATCGCAGAGACAAGAAAAGAGGTTAATTGCAAACTTGAGTTATGGAGGAGGACATTGAAGTCGAAAGGTTTCCGTCTGAATAGGAGTAAGACGGAATATTTATATTATAAATTTGGTAAGAAACTATTCAACAATAATTTAAAAGTGAAATTGAGAGATCAAATTATACCTCAAGTGAAAAGGTTTAAATTTTTGAAAGCCATTATTCAAAATGATGGCAAAATCAGTGAAAATATTTCACATAGGATTCAAGTTGGGTGGTTTAATTGAAGAAAAGTTAAAGGAGTTGTTTGCGACCATAAGGTGCCTAATAAACTTAAAGGAAAGTTTTATCGCACTGCTATTAGAGCGGCAATGTTATATAATAGTGAATGCTGGGCTCTAGCAGAACAGCAAAAGCATAAAGTTGGAGTAGCAAAAATAAAAATTTTACGATGGATGTGCGAACATACACGTAAAGATAAAATTCAAAATGAGCACATACGCAAAAAAGTCAAGATTGCACCTATTAAGGAAAAAATGGTAAAAAATCGATTGAGATAGTTTGGGTATGTGCAAAGAAGACCAAGAGAAACACCAATAAGAAAAGTGAAACATGTAACTTTGAGTCCGATTAAGAGGGGTAAAGGAAGACCTAAGAGAAGACTCTTGAAAATTATTGAACGCGATCTCTTAATTAATAATATTCCTAAAAGCTTGATAAATGATAGAGTACAATGACGTCTTGCAAGCCATGTAGCCAATCCCACCTAGTGGGATAAAGGCTTATTGTTGTTGTTGTTGGATGAAATTTGGTTGATTAATCCAACCCAAAATACAGTACAGATAAAACATCACTAAGTTTGTCCCGGTGCCTCAAATTTGTTATTTTTTTTCCTTGAGGCCTAAACCCTTGAACGCCTCCATGTCCCAAAGAATGAAGGGAAAACAATGCCCAAAAGAACACAAAAATGCAAGTTTGCTAAAGAAACAGGGAATTAGAACAAAACTTGTCACTGAAGTCCACCAAAATTTATGGAACAGTTGAATGAATTGTAAAAACTTGTGACAAAAGTACATCAAAAACAGTTAGGAAAGATTATAGAACTTTGAACTCATGCACCTTCGATAAACATTGCTTACAAGACAACCTAAGCACTCAAAGGCCAAATATTTGGCACAAACGGCTCGTACAGGACCAGTCAAAATGCTTCAAGCAACAGGAAGCTCAATATCAGTTGCCACAATAGCAGCAGGCCGGCTGTATTCGTCCTCCTCCTTTGGCGGGTGGATTGTGACAACATCAGGGAGAGGAGTTTTGGGACCATGCTTTCCTTTAGGATCCCAATCGAGCATGATCTTAACCTTGATACCAAGAACACCCTAAAACCAAAAAATAAAAAAAAGCACAATCAGTCAACAATACATTGGACCGTGTCAACTAGAATAAGCCATCATAAAACTCCGAAGTATAAATAAAAAGAAATTCTACCAGAGCTAGAGAAGTCCTGACCTGTCTTAGAAGAACGTGTCTTACGGCAGAATCAATGTAGTCCCTGACTGGCTGCCCAGAAGAAATCATGTATCCATCCTTGAACTTCATGGACTTTGCTCTCTGAGCCCTCAATTTTCCACTTACAATAACCTACTCAATAATCGAACAGTACTTACCATCTATCTAAAGCAACATAGCTACAAAGCAGTTCATAGATGGGTACTTCAGAACAAACCTCACATCCCTTGGCACCGCTTTCCATAACAAATCTCAGAACACCGTAGCAAGCCCTGAAAACAAACAGTTATTAAGATATATAGTTTATGCATGTGGAGAAGAATCCTGTTATTGCAATGAATGTTAAGAAATTCTATTCCCAGAAATGAATTATTGAAATATATAGGAAGTTCAAGTGATAATCAAGTAACATATCGAAAGCTAATGACATCCTTAACCAGGCGGAAGCATGCAAAATATTCAATTCGCTAGGTATCCAAGTCCATGTGTAACACAGGTAACCATTAACTGCAATCTCTCTGTTTCAAGACAACTAATGATTTAAGCGTCTGAAAAAAAGGCACATGTCCAGTAGCTCAAATGACAGAAAAGATTGGCCAATCCAAGTTTTCAAGCATAACATTGCATTGAGAGAATAATATTCAAGGAACACAAGGCGCTAGGAGGAAATATATATAATCAAAACACAACATGTATCCCCCAACGTCACTACATGAACAGAATAAAGATTCAAGAGTTTTGATCGCATGGAGGACAACAAATAATATAGTCATCTTCCGACACAAAGTTGGTATAGAAACGCAAATCTGCTTTATAGATGACAACAGAAGATAAAACAAAATATTGGAGTCGGATTGGCCATAAAATTTATGTAACGCACAAAAATAAAGTATGCATAAGAATAACAGAACGTATATGATAACTTTATCGTTTTAGGAAGCCTATTCTGAGGGCATTATTCATGAATTTGTGTTAATAAATAAAATAATGACTTGGTAAAAAACATCATCATAAAGAGTGATAATCCAGATTAGCATTTGATAAACATAACCTTGCGAACAATCCAACACAACTACATTGCATCCAAAAAGATGCATCAAATACACACACATACAAGCCACACATTTCTGGTTTAAAACTTTCAAAAACATACCTCCGTACAGCGAGACCACCAAGAAGCTTGTAGCGAAGAGACTCCGCCTGGGCAATAGCGCAGAGACCTCTGTTGTTTACCTTCTCAGCATAAAGTTCCACACTATTCTCAGGAAACTTAAACCTCTTCTGGACAACAGAAGTCAGCTCCCTAATTCTCCTTCCCTTCTCACCTATATTCTCAAGAGATAAAAATTACGATTAACTCAAGAAAAATCGGAAAAAATTAAAGTTTGTGGATGCAAACTTTGATATGAATAAATCAAACCACGTACCAAGAACGTTCTGAGTTCGAGTGGCTCTGATAATGATCTCAGTGCGCATTGGGGTAACTCTAACCTCGACACCGGAGTATCCATCTTCAGCTAGCTCTCTAGTCAGAACCTCATTCAGCTCGGCGAAGAAAACTCCATCGGCAACGAACTGCATACGTACAATAACAAAACAAGAGTAAGGCAATGGAATGACAATCAGGAGAAAAGGCTTAAGACTGATATAAAACATCAACTGAGAAAATGGAGAGATCGACTTCAATGCAAATTCTCACTAAGCAAAACAGCGATGAAGTTCTAACCTTTCTCTTCTTGCTCATCTGTGTCGCCATTGTCGCAAATGAAATGGGATGCGGAAATAAGATGCAGAGGCAGAGTATCCAAGGTTGCCGCTGCAAAGACCGTGGCTCCACAAACCCTAAATTCCGAGGAGGGCTTTGGAGGGAGAAGGGGATTATATTATGTAGGAGATGATCAATCCAACGGCGGCTGTGCAATCAGGGTGTGGCATCTAACGGATGAAACCAATTGTAAGATTTATGTTCAACTATTATGAATTATGAATATGAATATGAATTGTCAAATAAAAAAATATACTTTTTTTATTTTTTTGATCATTTTATTCAATGTTTACTCCTTCGCTTTCAAATATTAAAAAAAAAAATCTGACCAAAATTTTTGGCTAATGAAGCTACTTTATGTTTTACTACTTCTTCACAATATATTCTCTCTAATCCTATTTATGATTACTTTCAACATATTTTATTAAAATTAAAAAAATTTAAATTTTATTAACTTTATTTTAAAATTTAATAAGTTTTCACCTTTATCTCTAATAAATATTTTTAAATCTCAGTGCTGATATTTTTATTTAAAATATTTAACGAAAAAAATATAAAGAGAAGCGTTAAAAATTAACAAGTGTTATATAAAAAAAGTCAAATCTTTTTTCCTTTCTATCCTATAAATAGAAGAAGAGGAATAAAGAGTAGACTTTATCAATAATAGAAAATAACAACATTATAAATTTCAAGAAATATTAGTTATATTTTTCAGGAATTATCTCCCATGATGGATGGTGTCATTAAATTAAAAAAAAATAAACTTTAATCGTAGGGACATTTTAATCCACTTATTTTTTCAAACATAATTTTATAAATATTTATATTTACTGAGTCTATAAGTATTTGTTGAATATTGAATTTTATTCATTGATATAAATATATACATATATATAAGTCCTTGTAATTTTTTTAATTTCAAATTACGTTTTTATAGTTTATTTTTGTTTTAATCACTGGAATTTTTAATACTTGGAAATTAAAATTATTTAAATTTTTAAGTAAAATTAAGAATTTTTATAATTTTATTAAAAGAATATATAACTTTAGAATTAATCACTAGTTTTTATAATTCAAAATTGATATAATTAAATTTTATTCTAAATATTTTTATGTATATAGAATTTTCATAAAAAATTAATAAAAATATAAATTTTGAATAAATTATTTTCTTAACTTTTTCCAAAAGTATTAAATAAAATTTTTTATAAACTCTAAAAGATTTTTTGTTTTGGGAAGGTTACTAATTCATTATTAATTTTATTCTTCATACATTAACAATTGTGTTTGATCTAATTTCGGAGTGTTGTGCCCCTTGTGCATGCCTAGCATGCCAAATGAGCTTTGTCCTCTAAGTGCCTAAGCTATCAAAACTTGAACAGTTAAAGAGTTCGCGAAGAAGTCATTGTTCATTCCTCATTGGTGAGTTTGATGTAAATGTTACAATGATCAAAGGAGAAGGCAAGGTAAAGAATATAGGAGACCTAAACTGGAAGTAAAGGATTGCACCAAGCAAAAATTGTATTTGACGCAAAATCAACTGAGTTGCTTGATTTATTTAGTCTATTAAGAGTGTTGGAAAGAACTTTTAGTTACTCATTCATTACTTTTTATGAGTAGGTAATGATGCTCTATTTTAAATTTGAATTTGCTTGCTAACCAAGAGTTATAACTATTCACACCTACTTGTGGAGGATGGGTGTGCCTTGGTGAAGGATCCTGGCAAGGTGAGTGTTCCAAATTTTACAAACGGACAAGTTGCGTCCCTCACACTTGATTGCCACTCCTCTCAAACATAACGTTTTGTTAACTTATTAGAAGTTCAGTCCCTTGTAGGGTTGAAAATTTGAGCAAGCCAGGCCTATTCGAGCTCTGCCTGAATAAGCTTGACCGAAATAAGCTCGATCAAATTTTTAACTTTAAAATTAATTATTTTATTTTATAAAAAATATAAAATATATATTTTTTATACTTAAATGATGTATAGAACTTAAATATATAATATTTTAATATAAAATGACTTAAAATTTAAAAAATTAATTAATATTTATTATATTTTATATATTTTTAAAAAATAATTTTTTATTCAGGTATTTGGGCCAAGCCCGAACCTAATCGGGCTTGGCCCAATTTCTTCGGTAGCTCAAATAGGCCCGAACATAAAAAAAATTATAATTTTTTAAATCCTGACTCTAAATTTTTTCTAGTGAATTTAGGCTAGTTCGTCAAACGCGACTTGAAATTATCGACTCTAGTCTCTTGAGCCCCTGGAATTGGGCTGAACTTGGGGAATTCATGCATTAGGCTTAGCATTTCTTACTTTTGACCCATGGCATTTTTTCTAGTCCAAACAATATCTAGATCCAATTATAAAGACTCAATTAAAACAAAAAATTTCAAAGACCTAATTTAAGATTGAGAGAAACTATAAGGAACTACAGATCACTTTTTTCTAAATATTATCTAGCTGTCAGAGACTTCGAATCTCTGGTGACACAAAACCCTTCCTCTTTCCAAGGGTGATCACAGTCGCTCACCAGTTTAAAACTATGAATATGTGCGCTTGTGTCTATGTTGGGATAGATGTATGTATTGTGTTTAAATCGACTTGTTTTGAGTAAGCTGATCTCCGTTCTTCGAAAATTGCAAATCTCGACTAGACTCGTCATGCTAATCATACCAAATTGAACCAGTTCAAAGTGACATGAAACATTGAAAACCAATTACTATAAAAACAAAAACAAAAAATCCAAACATTTTATCCTGTAACACTTTCATTTTTAAGGACACCCTTTCCTTCTTTCCCTTTTTTGGGTACAGTAATCACATTACTTGTTAAATAAAAAGGGGGAAATGAAAACACACAAGTTCGTCACCTCGGTAAGCCCAAATGACCAGGATGCATCTCTTTTCGACTCAAGTAGATAATGCCCAAATGACCAGAATGTTTGAGAGTGAACGAGACTTTTGAAAAGCCCATGGCCTTTGGGTCCATTCTTTTTGAAGATATACGGCTCATTTACTTGCCCTACATGATTTAAATAACAAAATTATGCTATTTAGAACTTATAAATAATACCAGTAATAAAGTTTATTTTATATATTGATACCAATGATCACTTTTTGCATTAAAAACTAGAATCTAGGGCATTTGTTAATATTTAAAAATGGATCTTTTTCATTCGTGATATTAATCAAAATCGCAAAATCCACAAAATACTTAGTATTACTAAGTACGGTTAATGCAGACCGTCGTGTCTTGTACAAAATGAGGGGAAAAAAAAGGTGTTACATTTATAGCATGACATTAATTTAAATTTATTATTTGAAAACAGGTTCGCCATGTGTTGAGTTACTGAAACGAGGAAGAATTAGGATCCGTACTAAAACAGTGCTATTCGTGTTAATCGAAAAGACTGGAGTTTAGACTTCGGATAATGTGGGTCTGCGCTTGTATGTTGTTAAAATACCAGGAACAGGAACATATCGTTTCAGAGAAGATGGGTAGAAGTAGGACATGGGAGAATATGGATTTAGTGTTTATGGCGTTTTTGTAATAAAAAGCTTGTATCTGGCTATATAATATATATATATATATATATAGAGGGGAGAGAGAGAGGCTTGTAAATTTATACTCAAAGGGAAGATTATTAGAATATGATGGCCAAGTGTGTAGATGTGAGATGAAGAAGCATCATACTTCTTCAGTTTAGTATATAAGTTATTTTTTAAAAATATAATTTAATTCACTTTATAAATTATTTATTGATAAAATTATTTTATTTTAAATTACTTTTAAAAAGTAAGAGAGAGAAAGATAAAAAAATAATATTATATGATTTGATTTACTTTTTATTTGAGAGTTATATTTAAAATTTTATTTATTTTTATTTCTCATACCTTTATTATATTAATATTGATGAAGTTGGTAAAAATAATTTATAAGTAAAATTAAAAGAAATATTAAATAAAGTTGAATTTAATAATTAATATATAATAAAAAATTAGACTTGCCAGCAACACATGCAAGAGCAGGTTGAGGGGGACCAAAATTGAAAATAAGCATAAACGAAGGGCCTAAATTCTATTTCAAAATGTTTCTAACAGGTAAAAGTTTTTTTTTTTTTCTTTCTCTCTAAAGGATTATTGATATGACCCTACCTTGTATATGGATTTGTCTCTGGACCCATGAACTTTAGTTTTGAAACTTTACACGTCCAATCTACATCAACCAATCTTAAATATTGCCACTCCTTTTTACGTTAGATTTTTTTCCCCCAATTTACCAATTATATGTGAAATGTGTTCTTTTGTACCAACTCTTTTACTAATCAACAACCTTGAAGCCGACCATAAAGCACAATGCTTTTATAGTTACCAGTAATCTTTGGTGTCTGTAATCAATGACATTACAAATGTGTTTTTTTAAATAAAAAAAGTAGAACAAGAGGACAAATAGTTTTGTAATTTAATGACATGTAAGGTTTTTTTATACGTAAAAGATTGTGAATTTAATTGCATGTAACATCAGGCAGTTAGAGCCTCTCTCTCAAACTAAAAGGAAAAGAGAGAGAGAAGGCAAGAGTGAGGAAGGAAGGTGAAGTATCATGAGAGGGAGGGAGGGAGATGACGAATCATGGAAGAGCAACCCCCTCCAACGTTTACGCCTCTCCTGAGAATAATCTCTCATTCTCAACTTTACACTTAAAAACTCCCTCACCTTCACCTCATTCTTTCTCAGATTTGGATACAGAGAGTCGCACAAATTCACCCATTCAATCAATATTTCATGCAGTACAATAACAATTGTCGGTTTAATTAAATAGTTTTTAGATATTTTGTTATATGATAATCAAGAAATACTAATTTTAAATTTTTAAAAGAGACAATATATATTAAGGACGTTTTGACCATGACGGTTGTTTTGAATTTTTAAATGAAGTTTGTCTTAATAGTTTTCAAGTGTCAATGAAATTCAATAATTGTCATTCAGACATTTATTGAATAAAAGGATTTAAGATATGAAAGAATCTAAATTCATTCTTTCTAGTGCCCTTTTCACGACCTTTCATTTTTTTTTTAATATTCCAAAAATTCAACGTGAATGATCTCAAAAAAAAATTTAAGCCAAGTCCAAAACCTTAATGAGATTATTATGAATATTTGAATTCTTTTTATTATCAATAAAATGAGCTTAATCGTCACTTCAACTTTCTCTCATCTCTCACAAATGCTCTGATAGACTCCTAATTCGTACATTTCATGCTTCTAAATAAAGTTTTAATATTCTAGTAATTGTTTGTTTTGAATATTTTTTTTAAATATTAAGGAAAAATAAGGATGGGAAAAAAGGTGCTATACAGTGTTTTGTTGTATGAAAAATCTTAATTTTTAATATAAAATTGAAATTAGATAAAAATAAAATAAAATAATATTTAACAATTTAAGTATTTAAACAAGCTCAAAAGATAGAAATGTTAGAGTCAACCTTGGCTGTATAAGTTTTTTACATGTTCAGTTATTTTAAACCTAAACTATGCTTGATTGACATGAATTATTGGCTCTATTCAAAAAAATTAAATCATGGTTGTAATTTGTTTACTCAATGCAACCCAATATCTATAATCAATTTATTCATGTAATAAATATTAATGTCTAAAATTTCATGTCATTTAAGCACATTCTCCTTGGATTTTTCATAAATTTTGGCACGATTATATGTATTTTGAATACTCGAGTTTGAAAAATGTGCATATTATCTTAGAAATTCAAACCATGATTATATTTTGGTATTTTAAAACTAATTTATTGATATTTTGGTTTAAGGTTTGGTTAAATGCATTTATGGACCCTTGATGATGCTTTTGGATAAAGAAGTCAAGTCAAAGAGAATAAATTTCGTTAATTAAGAAAACAGTAAAAAATAGAGCAAAGTCGTCCTAAAGTCAGGACTTTCGGCATGACAGCAAAATGGAACATTTTATTTATCTAATAAAGTTAGGGTTTTGTACATGACACATTCTCAATTTTGGTTGACATTTTGGACTTCTTGGAAGTATCTTGGAGCTTTAGGTGTGTTAGGGCATGGATTTTTGAGGAGATTGAGCTTGGGTTTAAAGATTGAAAGAGATTCTGTGTTCATATCTTGGTTCTTCTTATCCACTCTCCTTCTTCTTTTTTTGTTCAATGTTTGTGCTGATGTTTGTATTTTTTTGATGGGTTTTATGAACATGTGTAGCTAAACCCTTGATTCTATGATTACTTTGAACTCTTTGTATGGATTAAATACTCATTTTCTCTTTGTATTTGTGATTAGTAATGTGATTGTGTTGATTTTACTCCATACTTAATGCTTCTAGTTGACTGACCATCAATTATATTGTTAGGTTCATTTGATTAATGCTCAAGAGAGTTAGGTTGAGTGTAAAATTTGAGTTAAATTACGTGAGAACTTGAAGTTTGCAAGTTGAATGGATGATTTTGTTAATGAGGTGAAAACACATTCATTAATCTCACATAATCACATAGGATTTGTAAGGAAAATTAAAGTTTAATTAATTAATTAATTAAGAGATCAATTAAACTAAACACATTGAGAGTTGAGAGAGTGCTTGTGGGTAATTTAGTATCCTTGATTAGCATAATTTATCATTAAGAGCAAGGTATATTGGGGCTTAATTGAATATTTTTGAAGTATAAAGGGAGATGAATAATCCTAAGCCTAATTACTTTCAGAAAGTCTTGAATCATTATCTTTTTTTATTTTTCAATGTTAATTTAGCTTGCAAAATCAACTTTACCTAATTATATGTTGCTTTATTTAATTAAATTCACAATGTCTTTTGTTTGATCATACTTTAAAAAAAATTATGGAAATGATACTCTACTCACCTTGTATTACTTGTTATAATCCGTGCATTTGCGAAGCGAAGCAATAAACTACAATGACAAGGTTATGCCAGTCAAAGCTTAATGATTAAAGTGATAATTAAGAAAAAGTTTGTGGGCTAAAAGTTATATTGTTTTAAATTTGAACAATTAGACAAGTTTTTTCCTCACATATGCAAAGATTACAAACAAGTCACACTATATATTTTTATTTGATTCATGGATTGGATGGTTGTACCAACATTACTTGTTATTGATTGTTATATTTCATGTTGATATTAATATAGAGGTGCATTTATTGCCTATATAGTATTAAAATGAACTTTCTTGTTTTCAGAAATAAATTCTATAGATACTCTTCTTATTATAAAAAGTTATTATACCATTTATTTATTAGACCTTACTCTATTCGTTAAAAAATATAAAAAATTTTTTAAAATATTTGAATGTTAGAAAAATATAAGATATTTTAATTTTTTAAAGTATAATTAAAGTGTTTTTTTCCAAAAGTGACATAATAAATAAATCACTTTATATTTATTTTAAAATAAACTATTTTATTAAATAAGGATAAATATGAAAAAATATTGTTAGTTTGTAAACAATTAACTACTTTATTAGAAGTAAAATTTAATTAAAAATATCTCATATTTTTAAATAAATGGTCATTTGATTATTTGTATTTGGGTACCATTATTCCCCAGACTCAAATACTTTGCAAATATCCATTTCAATCAAAATATCCTCAAAACTAAATATAATTATGAAAGAATTTTAAAACAATTCAAGTAATTAAATATAAATAATTAATAATAAAATTTATTAAATATATTTTACAACCTTCATTTAATATAATTTTATTTGTGAACCATTAAATAGGGAAAGAATATAATAAAGAGGGAAAGGTAATATTGGAACAAATATAAATAATAAAATTTTAATTTTTGTACATCGAAACACCGAATCACCTGCAAAAATATTATATAAATTGAGAAGGAGGGAGTAGTACTTACTAAAACAAAACAAGTTTGGAATTGGGGCATGGTAGACTTATTAGAGGGGAGCTAGTTTTAAAATTACTTTCTGAAAATGCAAGCAACAAAGTGAAAGAAGCTCCAAAAGCAGATTCCCTCACCCACATGTTATGTTCCATACCAACGTTTATTTGTCTTGGCTTGTTCCTTTTCTTTTAATATTCACACATCTCATTCATTTTCCAACCCCTTGATCATTGCCCCAAACAAGGCATGCTTCACTGCTACTTCAAACTAGTGTTCCCTATAAATGCTATTCTCTTATATATATATATATATATATATATATATCCTCATGCGCCTCCCTTTATTTATTCATTATTCATGCTCCACCCTTCTTGGCGGCTGATAAGATTCATGTGACACAATATTTAATCACACATTATTTAGCCCATCAAATATAACGAGCTACTCCTTGGGTTGGGCAAGATCAAAGTATTGAAAATTTAATCAGTCTAGGCATTATTTTAAAATCACTCATTTCGGTTCAAAATATAAGCAACTTTTAATAATAATTTTCATACTAATAAAATTCTTATTCTCATAAAATTATGTACCCATGGTTCTAATTTATTATAAGCACAAAGATTATAAACTCAAGGCACAAGAATCCGGATTAATAAATACAAATGTTAAAATGATAAATTTCTTTTATAAATATTAAGTTGTTCATAATTTAAATTAAGATTAATTATGAGAAAATGTTTATATATTGGATCAAAAGGAATAATGGCCAAAATCGTAATCAAATTAGTCATTAATAAAATATTTTATTAAATATATCAAAATACAAATTTAATTGTTTACCATTTGTACTGGAGTGAATAACAGTGTTATCTATAATAAAGTCGTTTAGTCCATAAACTCTCTGCTACTCTGAATGAAGAGCTTCTCACATCTTTCATGCGTCTTTGCATGAAAGTGACTTTATTTTTTATTTTTTTTTGGTCCCCCCACCTCCTTTTTTCCTTCTTTTGCCCATCCTTTCTCACTCTTTCTCTCTTCATCTCTGTGCACAAGACCTTGTCATTTTAAGCCATTAACTTCACTTCCAACCTTGTTCTGATTTTGATTTTGATTCTGCACCTGTCTTTTTCCTGGAGCATAAGCTTCAACATGTGCATGTTTTTAAGTATTAAAAAGAGTGGGATACTTTTTCTTTCACGCTGATTCTGTTTCTTTCTTTCTTTGTTTTTTTTTTCCCCTAATCTTCTTTACTGGTTAATGAATAGTTACTAACCACTTAGATTTAGATTTTACCGCCGTGCCTGCAGTGCTGGTGCTGCACGAGAACGCCAGAATGAAAAGAAATGGCACGCATTCTGAGAGACCAGAGTTTTTATAAAAATACCTGTTCTGTCAGCAGAATAGTAAATTTATGCAGTGTTTTGGATTCAAATTTTGTACACGTGGAATCATGTTTTCGGAAATTTATGTCATATGCATTTATGCACCATACGTTTGAGAAAAAAATAATTTAAAATATAACCTCTTTAATAATTTATCAACTTAAATATTATTTGTTTATCAAACACAATCGTTTCACATTCCCAGTTTCAACTTTTTCAACGAAGTATATTGCTTAAAAAAACGTGCACAATCAGAGAATTCCCAATTCTGCACGATCGGGCTTTTTTGGTTTTGCTCCAGCAATACAAAAAAAAATACTCCTTCAGTTTTTTATAAATCATTAATACCTACCTCATTAATATTAATAAAAAATATAAAAAGTAAAAGTGAGTAAAATTTTAAATATATTTTTATATAATAAATTTAAAAAATAATATTATATTATTTTTTCTCTCACGAAAAAATAATTTTAAAAATATTTTAAATATTATCTAGTAAGTCACACCGTAATTTATAAATAAAATTAAATAAATTTTTTAAAATATAATTTATAAATGACACTAGAGGGAGTATTTGATTAAATTAATAAATAATATATAAAAAGTTAAAATTCACCGATTTATCAAATACCAAATAAAATGAGCTGATGGAGTAAAAAGGTGATTTCTCCCTCAAGAAAAATCAGAAGCAGAAAGTTTTCATTTTGCATTCATTTTCAGCAATCACTCATGTGGGCCTCTCTCTCCTGAGATCAGGAAATTTGGCTGCCATACACCTGGCTGCACCAACAAAGACATCTCCACAATCAGAGAGAGAGAGGTTTGAAACATGAGAATCATCAAGGTTGTCATACAGGGCATTCATTGCATAAATAATATATATATATATATATATATAAGGAGTAAAAAAACAATACAGAAAAAGTAAAAAAGAGAAGAACCTAAGAGTAAAAGAAAGGGATAAGCATGGAGATGCTGAGTTCCTCCAAAAGAGAACCTCTGGGGCCCGTGTCATGTTGTTGGGAGTCACTGTTCACTCATATCTGTCTCTTGACACTACTCTTCTTGTGTTTTGTTCTAACCCATTATCATTCATTACTTTTTTTCTCTGTTTTTCCCCCTTGTCCAATACCATCCAAAGCTTGTCATTGCCATTTAGTATTACAATACATTTATGCATAATTTAGTCAAAAAGGGCATCATCCCTCATCTGAGATTCTGTTTCTGTGGTGGTGTGCGATTGGGAACCAAAAAGATTTATCTAAAGCTGCTTTCTTCCAATTGTTTCAGAGCATTTCTCACACATTATGTGAGAAACTATGCACTTCTCTTCCCCGCAAAGACACTCAGGAACAAGGAAATAAAATATCAGGCATAGTACTTCCAGGTAAAAAAGAACAGACGCACTGTTTACATGAGAAAAGAGACTAAAACAGTATCTGCAATCCCTTCTCTCTCACTTTCAGTTCTCAGTTAAAGTAAGATCTAAGGAGTCACAACAAAAACTTAAGAGCTTAAGTTGAAAAAAAAGGGAATAAAGGCTTTTTGATGAAGAGTAGTTCCCATCAAAAGCTTATGAAGACCCTTTTGACGCGAAGAAAAAGTTTATGGAAGCTAAAAGCCTTATCTCTTGCTATCAAGTTGTGTGCAAGGAAGAGATAGACAAATGAACAAAAGCACAACAGTAGCATTATATTCCATCACATGATGAACCTTAAATGGAGGAGAGAAAAGACATTCTTATTTTTCTTCTGGGACAACAGAAGCGAAACTAAATTAGTAGTACCACAAACATTGCTGGAATTTCCATTAGATCCACAGTTACAAGGTTACAGTGAGAGAGGGATTCTGGAAAATCATCAATCTTTTTCTATTTTTCTTGACAACAAGAGATCAGAGTATCAGATACAGAATCTAATCTTAGTTCTACCCTCAACTCGACGCAATTTGTGTTGTTGCTTGCTCGTTCTGCATCTCTTCAGTCACCAAGCAAAATAATAAGGAAAAAGAAGCAAACACTATGCAGGCCTGTGTCGCTTGTGTCCCGCTTTCCCGTCAGATTTTAGAGCACCACTAGAATCTCCCTCGGATGAAACATCCATGGATTTCGTGAAGGAGCTTGAAAGATCAGCATAAAGATCAACCACTCTTTTGATGTTGTTGTTGAGCTCTTTAATAAGACCCACGTTTCTGCTTAGGTTGTCGGGGATCTTGGACTCGTGATTCTGGTTTATCTCGTTGATGAGAAGCCTGTTCTGATCCAAGATGTTCTGCACTTGAACGAAGCTCTTTTTAAATGTCTGCAAGATCTTGCCATCGACTTGTGTTGTACCATTGTTTAGACCAGAGAATATGTCACCCTCCATTCTTTTTTCCGAGTCAAAAGCTTAATCGATCAAGTCAGAAAGAAGCAGTCCTGCATCAGAAGGAGATGAGAAAAGGAAAACAAACAAAGAAAGAAACAAAGAACCAAAGATAAGAACAACAGTGCGCAGAACTTATATAGTTTAGTAGCTTTTTTGAATTTTTAATTCGGCCATAATCATATCCTCTTATCTGTACATGCCTGCACTAATGAAAACAGAAAGACAAAACATGAGCAGCATCTGAATTGTTTAAGGCATTTGGGCAGATGAGACAAGGGATGTAGTAGAAATCATGACCCCCATGAGTTTTTTTCAGAGGGATCAGATCATATAAGAAGCATATAAATTCTACTCCCCCCCTCCTTGCTTCATTATTATTGAGATATTAATATGGAAGTCTTACTGTTGTGTTGCTATTATATTGTTGCAGTTATGGATATTGATCATGTTATTATAATTTATGATGAGATGGGAAAAAGCAGATCCCATTTCCTTAAAAGGGAACCTTTTTTAATGTACTCAAGAAGAAATACCTACCTAACTAAAGCACAGAGTTCCAATGGAGAATCTCATAGACCCCCAACAGGGCAAAAAAAACAAAGAAAGAAAGAAAGAAAAAGAATGATGCAGAGAAGATGAAGCACGAAGGTGTACTGCATCAGTTCAGAGACAGCATTATTAACCCTTTTCGACCAAAATTACGGAAATAATAATAGCTGTCCAGACCCGAAATTAACTAGCATTGCTCAAATTCTGAGAGCATACATTGAATACAACCAAAAGCCGTTTAGCAATCTGAAATTGGCAATTACTCAAGACTCAGAAATTGCGCGAGAGAAAAAAGGACTGTGTCATGAATTCGAACACTGAAACCGTACTGGAAATCTCGCACTTGCAGGAGCAAAAATTCCGTTAAGTAGCGACCAGAAATTAGCTGGAGATAAAGGGAGAAAAAAAAAAAAAAAGAAACATTGACGAGACAGCGAACGAGAAAATAAGAAAAATCCCAACCCCTAAGCTGTAAAGATCTCTGGAGAAGGGGGAAAAAAGGGAGAAAGGCCGAAGCAGAGCAGAAAGGACGCAAGGAGAGTAAGAAAACTTGAGTTTTTCATGATTAAATTAGTGGGCTAATAATTTTATATTAGAGTGTGTATCAGAGTTGCCATAAAAAAAACGGGAATTCGTACCTTGAAAATCTGGAACATGTTAGCACAGGAGGAAGACAAGGGATTTCCGAGGAGGAGTGTGATGGAGATCGGCGATTGAGTCGAATCTCCGGAGAACTAGAGGTCTGCGGAACTCTGAGAATGGAGGGAAGAGGAGAGGAGGGAGGGAGAGGAGAATATGTAGATTTGACAGTCACGCCCGAAGGCTAGTGTAAGTGCGAGGGTTGCGTAGTTTAATATTTATTCCGCAGTATTTACAATGAACATAATATAATGCATAACAACAACAATAACAACAAACTAGGATGGGCCCTATGCCTCTTAGTAGAGGTCAAAAATAATCAATCCGTTTTAATGAAATATAATTAAAATGGATTCATATAAAATAAAATATAAGGGACAAATCAATGAAGAGTTAGGAATTACTACAAAATGGAGTCATAGAATGATCATTAGTCCCGATGATGATGGATAGACATGCACTTCAGAGGCATGTAAACTTTTTTATAAATTAAAGGCCTTGAGTTCAATCCTAACCTAATAGATGTTAGCATATGTCTGTTTAATTCAAAAAAGAATGATCATTCATACTCTTTTATCATTGTACATATAACCATTTTTATTATTTCATTATTTATCAACTCATTTAATTCAATTTTATTTCTTTCCAAATTCAAACAATGTTTAGATTTGAACTAATCAATAATAATCCAAAAACAAAGTCGGAAAATGCAAAAATTTGTTGAAATAATTTCCTTATATCTAGATTACTTATGCACTCAATTGCATTAGGAACATAGAGTAATTTGATAAGCTTTTGCCAAATTTTAATTTGCAAATTCTTTTTTTTTTTTTAGGTACGAGCCAGTAACTCCGTGACAGCAGGGTTATTTCTCTCAAAATATTTAGAAACAAATGATGAATCTCTTCGAATTAATTTGTAAATTCTAGTTTATGTTAAAATTCAATTTAAAAATAGGCATGTGTTTAATTTTTTTTATTATACATATTAAAAATTAGTTGGAGTCTGAATATGCACATTAAAATTTAGTTCGAGAGCCCAAGTCAATGCACAAACTGAAAATGAACCACACGTATAGATCATAATAATATATTTTTGACCTTGAATCATAAAACTGATATTGTAGATTACATGTTATTGTAGTGTGCACGCTGATGAAAGAATATGCAATGAAAGTGATGTATTTAAGGAAAAAAAATGGAATTAAAAGACTACGACTAATGTGTGAGAATTGGGTACAAACAACACCAGTGGCGGAAGAAAGACGTCGTGCTATCTAATCCAACTTTTTATGTGATTACTTATTTTCTGAGATTGATCCGACGCATCACTTCTCGCCATTTCTCGTAGCGACACCTGGCTCCTTCATCATCCCACATATCTTCCATGCACCCAGGACCCACATCACCAGTAGTTTATGTATTTTTTGAAAATATCCCGATTTAATATTACAACTTAGGCATATTTACGTGTCAATGCAAGGTCGAATCTTGAATCTCAGCCAATAAGAAAGTGACATTGTTACTTAGACACGTAATTAGTGGCACAAGACATTTCTTTTGACATCAACAATAAAGCTCAAGGCAATTTGAGTTTGGGAGATGTGTTACAGTCTATTTGGATTCATTCTTTTGAGATATTATCTACTTAAATTTATTCTATTGGGATTTAAAAGATATTTTGTACCCATTAGTTATTATTAAAATCTTCATTAATCAATTATTATTTTTATATATAGTCTATATATTATACAATTTGAAAAAAATTTATATAGAGTTTGTGTATCACACTATTCATGATCTATTAAATAAAAATATTACATATAAATTAATTTTAATATTAATGACAGTGGAAAGAGAAAATATGAGAAATTAAATAGATATTTTTATAAAATAAAATTATAAAAAAATAATTACACGTAAGAGATTTTTTTAATTAAATTAGTGTAATTTTATTAAATGAACTACAAATGATGTAGTGCTGTTTAACAATTTCTCTATAAAATTTTCATATGACAAATAAAACAACACCTTTTCAAGTCCCATTCTTTCCTCTCATGACTCATTTTCAAGTAGTATGCTTATGACTTAAGATTAGATGTTAAATTTGTCTTTTTATTATATAATTAACCTAAAAAATTAATAACCATGTTCACGATTCACAAGGTGTAAGTGATTGTGAATTTCATGGTAGCTGACTTGTTTGTTTATTAGATTCGATAATATTTAAATTTAAGCTTATCATAATATTTGGGCCAAAGCCTGACAAATTAAATAACATATACTACTGATGTATGATTTAAAAATGATAAACTACCATACCTCATCTGTTTTTTAATATAAGAAACAAATAACTAAATTTCACAATTTAAGAAACTTAGTTACGTGTCATAATTATGTCTAAAAAATTAAAAATGGACTAAATTATTCTAGTAATAGTGTAATTAATGAAATAAATTTTTTGAGTAAAAATAAATATTGACTTTGTAAAAGATAATTTAAAAAAATATGACAAATATCTTTTGAAATTTTTAATTTTATTTATAAATAAAAATAAAGAGAAAACAAATAAAGAGAAACGTGATGATTTTTCTTATACTAGAAAATGAAATAGTATTAGCTAATGGAGGGGGAGAGAGAGTGATAGCCCGTAGTGTCATCATTTCAAAAATCAGGTACCCATAAAATAGTCATGAGTTCAATTATAACTTAGGATGGAGATTAAAAATATTACTTTTTCAAAACATTGTTATCTAATTGATCGCACCAACTTTTGAAA
>NW_026556033.1:0-43476 GCF_029017545.1 Prosopis cineraria | reverse complement strand
AACATCAATTCCTCAATTAAGAAAAAAAAATCCTATTTTTATTTTAACAACAATTAATTCTCTAAATAACACACTTCATAAATAACTTAGTAGTGGAGTGAAATGAGTGTTGTGATTTAGAAATAAATTTATTTTAAGAAAAAAAACTTTCATGTTAATAACATTAATTTTTTTTATTAATAACTCTAAAATATTTACTTGTTGGTAAAAGAAAAGTAGGGTTGTGTATGTTGCCTGGTGGCCTAGTCAACTTGTCCTACTCTAACTAATTAGGCTAGTTGGGTTGAGCACCCATAGTCCTAGCCCAACCTTGCCGCGGCTCAAAATATATATTTATTTTTATTTTTTAAAGCTTAATTAGTTTATAGTGTTAGTTTGCTTAATATTTTTTCTATATTACATGTTTCCATGTTTGTTATGGATATCTTTGTAATTTCAATTTTTCTAATCTTCTTTCTAATATTTAAAATTGATTTTTTTTCTTCTATCATATAAAAGTAAAAGTAATAAATAATGATATAAAAAATTTAAAAAATTTATTATTTTAAATAATTATAATTATAATTTTTATTATTATAAAATTATTTTTTATTCAGGCTATCCAATACTCAAGTACGCACATTGGACCGGCATCAAGCTCGGGTGGAGCCCAGCCACCACTTAGTCCATGTGCACCCCTATAAGGAAATTTGGTGACCTGATGAACAAGCTTTTATTTAAGAAAAAAACAAGTTTTATTTTATTTTAATAATTAATTTTATTTATTTATTTATCATCATATGTCCGTATGGCTCGGGGGCTGTGGTCTTCATGCGGGTTGGCCCTGTATACAACCACGCGGTAATTACGCCACTTTATATTATTATATATGTGTGTGTTGGAATTCGAGTGATCAGCTTCCTGGCTCCATACACATTTGCATCGCTTCACAAATATGGAGGTATTGTTCATTTTACTCTCATCCGCCTTCGTCTTGTTTCTTATCCACAGAACTAGAACCAGAGCACATCTTCTTCCACCAGGTCCTCCCAGTCTTCCTCTCATAGGCAATCTTCACCACATTCCTAGCTCTGCTCCACATCGCTTCTTATGGCATCTCTCCAAGCAATATGGCCCTCTTATGTTCCTGCGCTTGGCGTCAAGCCCCATTGTTGTTTCCTCTGCCGAATAGCCAGACAAGTCATGAAAACCCACGACCTCGTATTGCTAGCAGACCGTCGTTGCTTGGTCAACGGAAATTGTCCTACGATGGCTTAGATCTGGCTTTCACTCCCTACAGGACTACTGGAGAGAAATGAGAAAATTGTGCGTCCTCCACTTGTTTAGCTCTCGACAAATCCGCTCCTTTCGTCCATTCGGGAAGACGAGGTTGCGCGAATGATTCGAAATCTGTCAGTCTCTGCTGCTTCTCAGAGAGTAATCAACTTGAGCGAGAGGTTAATGTTTTTCACAAGCACTTTGATTTGTAGGATTGCTTTCGGAAAAAGGTACGAGGTGGAAGACGAAGGGCGTGAGAGGAGTAGATTTCATGGGCTGTTGAACGAAGCTGAGGCTTTGTTGGTGGAATTTTATTTCTCAGACTATCTGCCATGGTTGGGGTGGGTTGACAGACTCAGAGGACTTGTCAGTCGATTGGATAAGACCTTCAAGGAGCTTGACTTATTCTACCAACAAGTCATCGACGACCACCTGAATGCAACAACATCGCCAACCGACCAGCAAGACATCATCGATATCTTTCTTCGAATAAAGGATGCTCATTCATTGTCGTTTGATGTCACTTTCGATCACATCAAAGCTCTGCTTATGGTAAATTGTCTCATTTTCTATAATGCATAAGAGCCTTTATTTTTTGTAGGTTATTCAATTTGTTTATGTGGATGCAGAATATATTTATAGCAGGAACAGACACAAGTGCGGCAACATTAGTTTGGGCGATGACCTCATTAATGAAGAATCCCAGAGTAATGAAAAAAGTACAAGATGAAATCAGAAACTCGTTATGGCCAGAAAGAATTTATAAGCGAAGAAGATATTGAAAGGCTTCCCTATCTCAAAGCTGTGTGTGAAGGAGACTCTAAGACTGTTTCCACCTACGCCCTTACTGCTACCAAAAGAATCCATGGACAGGTGCAACATAGAAGGGTACGAGATTCAACCAAAAACTCTGGTTTTGGTGAATGCATGGGCTATAGGGAGAGACCCTGAGACATGGGAAGAGCCAGAACAATTTTATCCAGAGAGGTTCTTCAACTGTTCAATAGACTTCAAAGGCCAAGACTTTGAGCTGATTCCTTTTGGAGGTGGTCGCAGGATTTGCCCAGGGATGCACATGGCTGTGGTCACAGTGGAGCTTGCACTCGCTAATCTTCTTCACTCTTTTGATTGGGAATTGCCTGCTGGTATGGATGAGCAAGACATTGACACAGAAGTCATACCAGGAATAGCTGTGCACAAGAAAAACGACCTTTGCTTAGTCATTAAGAACCCATAACCGTGCTCACATGTTCACCTATTTTCGTGCTGTGTGTGTGCTTGTAATCCTTCACGGTATTTAAAATTGATCAGTTGTAAACTTTTCTCTTTCGTGCTCACATGTGGCTGTTCACAGAATGCATAATAGCAGCTTTATCCATAAATGGGAAAATTAATTATGCTTTCCTCTTATTTTTCAAGCTGTTTAAGGGCGTGGGAGAATTGCACCAAAAGAGCTGCTCTGTTTTAGCTGCTTTTAGTGAAGAACTGCAACAAATGCTTTAAAACACGTAATGCAACAGCCCGTCGTGCAAGTGCGACTAAGTCGTCCCCGCGTTATTCGTCTCCATGAACTTTGAGTCCTGTTGATTCACCCATCGAATATGTTTTTACTCAAAGCCGAAAAAGTGGTTTTAATAAATAAGAAGTCATAGATAGTCATTTGTTTTTCTTTAGAAATAGAAGTTGAGTGTGAATATCTATATACATTGAAGTCAAATATTGAGACTTTTTTTTTTTTTTACTTCCAGTAGTAAGACTAAAGATGCACGTGAGCTAATAAATTGTGGTCGTCAAAAGAAAATCCAACTTGTGCTTACCCTACCTGCGCATTGGCATCTCTACTCGTTGGCGTGGCATTATCGTCCCTTCCTCACCTTGGAGTGCCACTTGTCCCGACAAGTAACCTTTCCCCAAATGGAAACGCATCGATCCACGTACTCGTCTCAAAAAATTTTGATTCACTCTGCATCAGATGGTCCTAATAACAACCGAAGAAATTAAACAAGCTCAGGTGATAACGACCTATTAATTAAGATTATCTGTGTAATTAGGTATAAAGGAAAATAAATGACAATATAATGCAATTATTTGACTTTTTTTTTAAAAAAAAGAGAGAATTCAAAGGAAAGGATGTTAATACATATATAATTCTTCAAAGAAACCCTTTCGACTAGTTTCGATGAAAATAACTTGAAGCAATTCGACTTGCCATGATGATATATTTGACCTTATTAATTAAGTTGCAATCACACCTCTTACATATTTTTTTGTGTGTTCGTTTTCCTAGTTATTTACAAAAAAAAAAAACTTACAAGAATATAGGAAGCAGTTACGGGGGGGAAGTGGGGCATGGAGGTAGTTACTAATAGGGTTAAAGAGACTTAAGAAGCAGAAGGCGAAATCAAGAGAAGTTCAGGAAAAAAAATATTTTATGGTTAAGTCAAGTTGAATTAAGGTTGGGCATCATTTGAATCAAAAACGGAGTTGAGTTGAAAACTTCACAGGCCTAAACATAATATTAAAAAAAATAAATTAAAAGTAGATCCTATTAGAGGTAATTGGATTTTTTACATATAATATATATATATAATATGATTTGAGACAAATATTTTTATAGAAGATGTTGAGAGTTATGTATATAAATACAATACTTTTGAACCTACTATATGATTTAATCAATATTCACTAAGTTATATTGTTATTTTATGATAAGTTACGTTATTTTATTAACAATATAATTAGATATATTGAGCATTTATTTTTTATAAAAAATTATATATATTTTTATTTTAATATTAAATTTTATTTAATTATTATGTTATCAGTTTGAATCATCAATCTAACCCATTGGCCACTCCAATTTAACATTTGACATGCTTTAAGATTTGCTTAAAAAATATATATTACCAGATGGCTAAGAAAAATCCAGGTATTTAATACATCTCCCAACCTCATTTTCTAGGATATTCTTTTGTTGATAAAATTGCAAAAATTAATCAAGTCAATTAAATAATTTCTCTATAAACTTTTAAAACACCTTCATTTATTAAGGGAGAAATAGAAAAAATATATTTTACGAACGAAATGATAAAAAATAATTTAAAAAAAATAATATGATTTTTTTTTAAATTATTTTTTATCATTTCGTTCGTAAAATATATTTTTTCTATTCTCCCTAATCATTATTATTTTTTAAAAAAAATATCTTGTATTATCAGATATCAAATCATTTGAAAAAATATTTCATGAAATGGACGGATGTCCTGAGTCGTGATACATCGCGGCCAAAAATCGGTTGCGTCCGCTACCCCGCATGTCGTATGCAAGCGACAAAGCGCTCTGCGTACTACAGTGTGGACAAGTGGACAGGATTAAATATCCAGCGCCTGTTTTCGCTTTCTTTTGAAATACGTAAAGCAACAAAAATTGTCTCCAAATACGGGTGTCGCCTTTTGATTGGCGAGAGGCTATTAAAAGAAAAGATATGCCCATGCGATGGATGTGGTACGTACGTTTCCTATTGCATTTCTTTCCTCTTCTATTTTTGGCCAAATCCATTTATCCTTCAGCATCTTGTGAGAGTGAACGATTCTAAAGCCACATCACTTCTTCTATCTATGTACCTTAGAATCAGACTTCCTCATACCAGCGCCACACAAACTTTGTATCGCATCACAAATATGGTGATGATACTTTTCATTCTTTTCTCTTCGACATCAATCCCCCAATTTCTTATCCACAGAACAGCGAGAACAAGTTACTGCTGCAGAAATAGACTTTAATGACATTTAAAATTTTAATTTTGTGATGTTTATAAACAATATAGAATTCAATGCTATCTTAAATTTTAAATAGCGTTTCATTAATTAATGAAATGTTACAAAAAAACTAACAACAATGATGACATTTTAAAAAAAAAAATCACCTTATTACATACATGTTAAAAATAAAAGAGAAGAGAGGTGGCATTTCTTGTAGGAAATGCCATCTCTCTACTTACTTCTTAAAAAATAAAAAAGAAAAGAGGTGATGTTTCTTGCTCTCTACTTAATTTTTAAAAAAATAAAAGGATAAGAAACGCCACGTATCTCCTTTTATTTTTTTAAAAAATAAAAAATATCAATTTTTTTAAATATATATATATATATATAATTTTTTATATATCTATCAATTCATATACATAATTTTCTTAGTAAATACATAGTTAATTTATATAATAAAATTTAATCATATAATTAATAAAAATAAATAATCAATTTCATACTATATAAAACTAAAATAAATTTAGCAAGGTCATAAAAAATTAAAGATAAATAAAAAACATGAATTAAATTAGTTAAGAGATATAATAAAGTTTATTAGCAATTTTTATAATATAGTTGTAAAAAATAATACTTACAACAAAAATAAATAAACAATAAAATTGAAAAAAATTATGGCTAATGTTTAACAAGTTTTTTCCTCAATGATTAATAAAGATTATTATCATTACCTTCTTAAAATTTCAAAACTTAATAAAATCAAATCATTTATCATTGAAAGTACAAAGATTTAGATCTCACTGTTTGTCCCCTAGATCTGAATAAAGATTTATACCTAAAGAATTATTTTACCAACAAATATGTTTGGTAACAAATTAAAAGAAACAAACCATTTAATAATGAAAAGAAAAATTTGCAACTGAAGATAAACAACAACAAAACCATAAAGATCCATGTATGTATATATAAATATATATATGAATTGGTAGATAAGAGATAATAAAAATAAAAAAAACCTGTTATTAGTATACACATATAAGCAACCTTGGCTAGAGAAGACGACGAGAGCACCTTCAACAATTAGAGAATAGATAATTCGTGAATTATAAGAAAGAAGAGTGAGCGGCTGAACGAAGAGAACAACTTAGATGAAGAAACTTAAGGTTTCAAAATTCATATAAGAGTTAAAAACTATTCATATTTTAAAAATAATTAAAACTCATAGCAATGGCATTTTTTCATGAAAAAATTCACCTCTCTAATTTTTAAAAAATTAAAGTCATTAATAAAAAAATAATTTTGAAGAAAGAGGTGGCATTTCCATCACATGAAAATGCCACCTCTCTCATTTAAATAATTTTTTAATATTTAAAATTAACTAAATAATATTTAATACCTATATATATTAAAAATAAAATAGTAAAAAAAGAAGAGAGGCACCTGTCTTCAAGTATTTTTTTAAATATGTTATATAAGTGTTATAAACATTTAATAATCAAATTATTGTGAAATAATTTTTTGATATGATAAAAAAAATTTTAAATCAATAAGAGAGTATTGAAAATGTGATTTTCAAGCAAGTGGCATCTCTTATTTTATTTATTAAATGATATGATATATTATTTAAAATTATTTATTTAACAAATCAAAATAAATAATTATTTACTTTGATAAAATAAAATAATAAATCAATAACAAGGTAAAGAGGTGGCGTTTTCAAGTTGAAGAAATGTCACCTCTCTGCTTTGAAATTGTTGGATAATAATACATATTAATAAGTAATATCAATAAATAAATTATAATAAAATAATATTTTATCCTAGAATAAAATGTTGAAAAAGAAATTTTGAAAATGCCACCTCTCCTCAGTTATTTTTTAAATATTGTTATATATTTGTTATAAATACTTAATAACTAAATTGTAATAAAATAATTTTTTAATATGATAAAACAAATTTTTAAATTATAAGAGAGTATCAAGAATGATATTTTCAAGCACAACAAATGTGGTCTCTCTTATTTTATTTATTACATGATGTGATATTTTATTTAAAATTTTTTCTTTAACAAATTATAATAAATAATTATTTAATCTTATAAAATAAAATATTAAATCAATAATAGGGTAGAGAGGTGGTATTTCTGAGCTGAAGAAATGCCATCACTCTGCTTTTAAATTATTAGATAATAATACATATTAATAATTAAAATTAATTAAATAAGTTATAATTAAATAATATTTTTTCTTATAATAAAATGTTGAAAAAAGAAGAGAGGTGGCATTTTCAAGTTTGGAAATGCCACCTCTCTTCAATTATTTTTTAAATATTGTTATATATTTATCATAAATACTTAATAGCTAAATTATAATGACATAATTTTTTAATATGATAAAATAAATTTTTAAATCAGTAAGAGAGCATTGAGAAAGGCATTTTCAAGCACATGACCTCTCTTATTTATTTATTAAATGATATAATATACTATTTAAAATTATTTATTTAAAAAATTATAATAAATAATTATTTAATTTGATAGAATTAAATATTAAATTAACAACAGAGCAGAGAGGTGGCATTTTCTAGCTAAAGAAATGCCACCTATCTGCTTTTTAAATTATTAGATAACAATATATATTAATAATTAATATCAATTAAATAAATTATAATAAAATAATATTTTATCTTATAATAAAATGTTGAAAAAGGAAGAGAGGTGGCATTTTAAGTTTAGAAATGCCACATCTTCTCAATTAGTTTTGAAATATTATTATATATTTATTATAAATACTTAATAACTAAATTATAATGAAATAATTTTTTAATATGATAAAAAATTTTAAATTAATAAGAAAGTATTCAGAATGAGATTTTTAAGCACGTGGCCTCTCTTATTTTATTTATTAAATAATATGATATATTATTTAGAATTATTTATTTAACAACTTATAATAAATAATTATTTAATTTGATAGAATAAAATAATAAATCAATAAGGTGGTATTTCTAATTTGAAGAAACATCATCTCTCTACTTTTAAATTATTAGATAATAATGCATATTAATAATTAATATCAATTAAATAAATTATAATAAAATAATATTTTATTTTATAATAAAATATAGAAAAAGGAAGAGAGGTGGCATTTCCAAGTTTGAAAAGGCCACCTCTCTTTAATTGTTTTTTAAATATTTTTATATATTAGTTATAAATATTTAATAAGTAAATTATAATATAATAATTTTTAATATGATCAAATAAATTTTTAAATCAATAAGAGAGTATAGAGAATAGTATTTTGGAGCATAGCAAATGTAGCCTCTCTTATTTTATTTATTAAATGATGTAATATACTATTTAAAATTATTTTTTTAACAAATTATAATAAATAATTGTTTAATTTGATAGGATAAAATATTAAATCAATAACAGAGGAGAGAGGTGGTGTTTTCAAGCTGAAGAAACGCCTCCTCTCTACTTCCTAATTATTAAATAATAATACATATTGATATTTAATATTAATTAAATAAATTATAATAAAAGAATATTTTAACTTATAATAAAATGTCGAAAAAGGAAGAAATGTGTCATTTCTAAGTTTGAAAACGCTACCTCTCTTTATTTTCTTATTAAATAATAGATATACTAATTAAAATTACTAATTAAATAAATTATAATAAAATAATTATTTAATATCATAAAATAAAATGTTAAAATTAATAATAGAGTAGGGAGGTAGCGTTTTTAATTAGAAACGTCACCTCTCTATTTTTGATTGTAAAAGAAATATTAATTTAACAAAAAAAGAGGTGGTGTTTTGCCCTTCTTGAAACACCACATCTTATTATTTATTAAAATTGTAAGTAAAAAATAATTTATAAGCAGTGACATTTGAAATAAGAAATGCCACATCTTTGTTTTGACTTTAATATTAATGATGTTTTATTTTTTATTGCTACAAAATGTATGCTATTAAATTTCATTTTTATAATGCTGAGTGCAAATCTACCACGGTCCTCCAGGTCTTCCTCATAGGCAATCTTCACCACATTCCTAGCTCTGCTCCACATCGCTTCTTATGGCATCTCTCCAAGCAATATGGCCCTCTTATGTTCCTGCGCTTTGGCGTCAAGCCCACCATTGTTGTTTCCTCTGCCAGAATAGCCAGACAAGTCATGAAAACCCACGACCTCGTATTTGCTAGCAGACCCTCCATGCCTGGTCAACGGAAATTGTCTTACAATGGCTTAGACTTGGCTTTCGCTCCCTACTGTGACTATTGGAGAGAAATGAGAAAATTGTGTCCCCTCCACTTGTTTAGCTCTCGACAAATCCGCTCCTTTCGTCCCATTCGGGAAGACGAGATTGCGCGAATGATTCGGATGTTGTCACAGTCTGCTGCTTCTCAGAGAGTAATCAACTTGAGCGAGAGGTTAATTTTTTTCACAAGCACTTTGATTTGTAGTGTTGCTTTTGGGAAATAGTACGAGGTGGAAGACGAAGAAGGATGTGAGAAAAGTAGATTTCATGGGCTGCTGAATGAAGCTGAGGCTTTGCTGGCGGAATTTTTCTTCTGAGACTACGTGCCACGGTTGGGGTGGGTTGATAGACTCAGAGGACTTCTCAGTCGACTAGATAAAACCTGCAAGGACTCGACTTGTTCTACCGACAAGTCATTGACGACCACATGAATCCAACAACACCTCGAACGGACCAACAAGACATCATTGATATCCTTCTTCAAATAATGAATTCCCATTCATCCTCGTTTGATGTCACATTTGACCACATCAAAGCTTTGCTCATGGTACATAATATTATCTCCATTTTCCATGACACACTTTTCTGTTCAATTTATTTAATTAACGTTGTCTCTCGTGTGAATGCAGGATATATTTATAGCAGGAACAGATACAAGTGCAGTGGCAGTGGTTTGGGCAATGACCTTACTGATGAAGGATCCCAGAGTGATGCAAAAGGCACAAGATGAAATCAGAAAGTTACATGTGGAAAAAGATTTTATAAATGAAGAGGACGTAGAAAGGCTTCCTTATCTGAAAGCGGTCGTGAAGGAGACACTGAGATTGTTCCCACCTTCACCCTTGGTCGTTCCACGAGAATCTATGGAAAAGTGCAACATAGAAGGGTATGAGATTCAACCCAAAACTCTGGTTTTGGTGAATGCATGGGCTATAGGGAGAGACCCAGAGGCATGGGAAGATGCAGAACAATTTTATCCAGAAAGGTTCTCCGACTGTTCAGTAGACTTCAAAGGCCAAGACTTTGAGCTGATTCCTTTTGGAGCTGGTCGCAGGATTTGTCCAGCCATTCACATGGGAGTGGCCACCGTGGAGCTTGCACTTGCTAATCTTCTTCACTCTTTTGATTGGGCATTGCCTGATGGGATTGATAAGCAAGACATTGACACAGAAGTCATGCCAGGAATAGCCATGCACCAGAAAAATCATCTTTGCCTTGTCATTAAGAACCCATAACACACATCCACAATTCTGAAGCATCCTCACAGAAAACAAGCCCATCTAAATCATCATGTCCCAGGAAAAAGAAATTTTAGATGTATATATGTTTGGATATTAGTTGAAATTTGCTTTTGAAGCTTTTAAAATAAACAATATATTCTCGAATTATTACTTTGATTAAAAGTTAAAGCCATCGGTTATTTTTCAAACACATACTAGAAGATTGATTAAAAAATTATTTAAGGTCATTAGTGGCGTTGGTTTTCCACCATTCTTTAATTTGGCGTTGTAGGTCCGCCTTCAACGATTTCAAACAAGTAAAGTAGAAACGATATAATATATTATAATATTTCTTATTTTATTCAGAAGTAGATGATAATCAAAAGGAAAAATAATTAGGGGATTTTAACATTGTAAAAGCATTAGAAGCCCAATGTCACGGGGCTAATCTTTCGACCCGTGCGGCACTTAGACAACCTTCACTGGAAGTTGCTAAGTAAGCCAAACTCGTAGGAAAGGAGGATGCTTGGCTAAGAAGAGGAAAGGGAAAGCTTGAAGGCAAAGGAGAGTAGAGAGAGAATGTGAGAGTTCTATAGCTTTGAGAACTCAAGGATGATTTACAAATGAGAAGGGGTGAGGTATTTATAGACCTCCCCTTGGATCTAGAATGTTCCCACCTCCTTAATGGACGGTGGAGATTAAATCTATCCTACGGTTACAATTGATTCTCTAGAATTCTCTTAACAAATATCTAGATATTTTAATGGAAGAATCTAGAGACAATATTAAAATATTGAGGCTAGAGTTGTGTAGGCTTCTCTAGAATGTTCTTGCACTATCTAGCACTCTTAAGGTTAGCTGGGAGCCTTCTGGAGGGTTCTGGAGCATTCCGGACCTCTTTAACCTTGTGAAAAATGTCGAAACGTGACATTCTCCCCCACTTGATTTCGCGACGCCCTCGTCGCGCCTTCCTCCTTGTAGCGTTGGATTTGGTCAGTGAACTGCCACAGGAGGTCTTCACGTTCCCAACTAGCTTCAAAGTCTGGTTGACCCTTCCACTTGATTAAGTACTCAGTATAGTTGAGAACTCCTCTCTTTCTGATCACCCTGTCGGCAAGGATTTCTTCTATCTCTTTGTTGTACTCAGTGATGACCGCTGTCGGTGCTCTCTTAGAGATACCTCGAGATGGATCTTCTTCATCTCCATAGTATTTCTTCAAGAGACTAACATGGACGACAGGATGAATCTTAAGCTTGGGAGGGAGTTGTACCTGGTACGCAACCTTTCCCACACGTTTAATGATAGGGAAAGGGCCTTCATATCTCCTGACCAAGCCTTTGTGGACTTTGCGTAGTGACTTGAATTGATTCGGTAATAACTTAACCATGACCAAGTCACCTACTTGAAATTCAATGGGGCGCCGCTTCTTGTCTGCCCACTTCTTCATTTTTCGAGAAGCTTTATCCAGGCATGCACGAGTAATGTCGGCTTCTTCTTGCCATTCCTTGGTAAACTTATAGGCAGCTGGATTGTCTCCCTTGTATGGAGTGGCAAGTGCGTTGGGGGTTAGAGGTTGTTGTCCGGTAACTATCTCAAAAGGGCTCTTACCTGTCGACTCACTTCGCTGCAAGTTGTAAGAGAATTGGGCCACATCGAGCAACTTAGCCCAATTTCATTGATGAGCGCTCACATAGTGGTGAAGGTAGAGCTCTAACAAAGCATTGATTCGCTCCGTTTGTCCATCGCTCTGAGGGTGAAAGCTTGTTGAGAAGTTCAAGTCTGTCCCCAAGAGCTTGAAAAGTTCTCTCCAGAATTTCCCGGTGAATCGGGGATCTCGATCACTGACGATGTTGCGAGGGATCCCCCATAGCTTCACGACATGCTTGAAAAACAAGCGTGCTGCTTCATCAACCTTGCAATCTGCTGGGGCTGGTATAAAGGTGGCATATTTGCTGAATCTATCAACCACCACTATGATACTCCCACATCCTTCAGACTTAGGGAGAGAAACTATGAAGTCCATGGAGACACTCTCCCATGGTCTCTCAGCCACCGGCAAAGGTTCGAGTAGACCAGCAGGATGTTGTTGTTCAACCTTATCTTGCTGGCACACTAAGCAAGTTCTCACATATGCTTTAACGTCATCTTGCATATGTGGCCAATAGAAATGATTTTGTACGAGAGCAAGTGTTCGTGCCATACCTGGATGTCCGGCCCACATGGAATCATGGCACTCTTTTAGGACATCCCTTCGAAGGTTGCCCCATTTCGGCACATAGACTCGGTTCCCAATGGTGTAGAGTATTCCATCATTCACCCAAAATCTTCGAGTCTTGCCTTCAGTAGCAAGCTTTACTAAGTTGCTTGCAGATGAGTCCTGAGACATACCTTCCTTGATTCGTTCAAGGAAGTCATTCTGGGGCATGCTTGCTGAGAGAGTGGCTAACTCGGCTTTCCGGCTTAAGGCATCCGCCACTACGTTTGCTTTGCCTGGCTTGTACTCCAACCGATAATCAAACTCAGCAAGAAAATCTTGCCAGCGAGCTTGCTTCGGGCTGAGCTTCTTTTGTGTTTGGAAGTAGCTCGTGGCAACATTATCTGTCATAATAGTGAACTTACTCCCAAGTAAGTAATGACGCCAGGTTCGTAGACAATGGATAATGGCAGACATCTCTTTTTCTTGCACCGTGTAGCGCCTCTCTGTGTCATTGAGTTTGCGGCTCTCGTACGCAATAGGGTGCCTTTCTTGCATTAACACGCCCCCTATTGCAAAGTCTGAGGCATCAGTGTGTACCTCAAACGGCTTGGAGTAGTCGGGCAAGGACATAACAGGCTCTTGCGCGACCATCTGCTTGAGCTTTTCAAAAGCATCTTGGCAATCTTGTGACCATTGCCAAGACTTATTCTTCTTGAGCAAATCTGTTAATGGAGCAGTGATAGTTGAATACCCCTTGATGAACCGCCGATAGTAGTTCACCAGACCAAGGAATGATCTTAACTCTGGGACCTTGGTAGGAGGCTGCCATTCTTGGATGGCTTGAACCTTAATTGGGTCCATTATGAGCTTTCCATCCTTGATCTTGTGCCCCAAGAAGTCCACCTCTTGTTTACCAAAAGAACATTTTTCTAGCTTAATGTAAAGTTCATGATCAGAGAGTACCTGGAAGACTTTCTTCAAGTGTTGAGCATGCTCTTTAAGAGTGTTGCTATATACCACGATGTCATCCAAGTATACCACCACGAACTGGTCCAAGTAAGGGTGGAACAACTTGTTCATGAGCGTGCAGAACGTTGCTGGGGCATTTGTCAGTCCAAAAGGCATGACAAGGAACTCAAATGCTCCATATCTCGTCACGCAGGTTGTCTTCGGTTCATCACCTGCGGCGATGCGTACTTGATAGTACCCGGATCGGAGATCAAGCTTAGAGAAGTACCTGGCTTTTCCAAGCTGATCGAACAAGTCGGCGATTAAAGGTATCGGGTACTTATTCTTAATAGTAATCTTGTTCAAAGCCCTGTAGTCGATGCACATTCGCAACGATCCATCCTTCTTCTTCTGAAAGAGGACTGGAGCACCATATGGGGCCTTAGATGGTTGAATATATCCTGAATCAAGGAGATCTTGCAGTTGTCTCCTTAATTCTGCAAGTTCTGGAGGTGACATGCGGTAAGGTGCCAAGGCAGGTGGTTTGGCACCAGGCTCCAACTCGATCTGATGGTCTACCTCTCTTCTAGGGGGTAGTTTCTTAGGCAACTCATCAGGCATGACATGCTTGTACTCCTGTAGTACCTCTTGGATACCAGGTGGCAAGGTTTCCCGTGGTTTGGTTGGGTCATCCCCTTCCTCGGCCAATGAACGTATAGTGGCAATATACCCCTCTGAGTTCTTGAGACCCCTCTTGAATTGCAAGGCAGAAATCATAGGGTTAGATTTCTCCAAGCGTTTCAAGGGGATTACCCGGATCATGTTGGAGTCAATGACCACCATAGACTTGGCTTCGGGAATAGGGAAGGCATGTGCTTTGCAAAAGAAAGCAAGTCCCAATACAACTTTAAAATCATCCATAGGGACAACAGTAAAGTCTAACGTACCTTGCCAGTCCCCGATCTTCACCTTCACATCCTTGGCAATCCCAAGGACTTGTTTGGCTGGGGAATTCACCGCCTTGATGGTGCCTTCTCCTTTGTTGAGTTGGATACCCAATCTCTTAGCTTCTTCAGCCTCGATGAAATTGTGAGATGCTCCTGTGTCGAGCATGGCAGAGGCGGACTTGCCTTGAATGGCAAGATCAACATAAAGTAGACCCTTCTCTTCCTTCTTAGATGGGAAAAAGAGTCCAGTTAAGGAATTCAAGTGTTGGAGGGAACCAAGGTCAATCTGTTGCTCCTTGTCCCGGGTTTCTTTCATCTCAGCGACCAAGGCATTCATAGCCTTGCGGTTGGGGCAGTCCCGAGTCCAGTGTGGACCATCGCACACGAAGCATGGCCTCGGTGGCTTTGAGGCATCACGCCTGATTGAGGGTGGTTTATCCTGTCTAGAACTCCCACCAAAGAATCTACCACCATCCTTACGATCGAAATTCTTCTTTTGTCCTCCTTTGTCTCCTCCACTGCTACCAGGATTAGGCTTTTTGGACTTGGTGGAGTAGTCGATTATAGACTCAGCAGCAGCAATTGCCTCATCTAGAGTTTGCACCTTGCGTCTATCCAGTTCTACTCTCGCCCAGTCTTTAAGTCCGTCCATGAAGTAGAAAAGAGCCTCCTTATCGGACAGGTCCTCGATCTCGAGCATGATGGTAGTAAACTCTTTGATGTAGTCAGGAATACTACTAGTTTGTCTCAATCTACGAAGTTTACCTCGAGCCTCTGTCTCAGCATTGTGGGGAACAAAGTGCTTGCGGAGTTCTGACTTGAACAACTCCCATGTGTTGAGAGTGCAAAGGTCCTTTTCTCGTTCGGCATGCTTTCTGTGCCACCATAGTTGGGCTGCATCCCGGAGAAAAGTTGAAGCAGTGTTGATTCTGATCGAGTCGTTAGAGACTCCCATGGCCTCGAAGTACTGTTCTAGGCCAAAGAGAAAATTCTCCACAATTGTAGCACTACGAGTCCCATTGTACATGGCCGGCTTGGGCACTTTCAGACCCTGAGAAGTGGCGTTTGAAGTACTACCACTAATAGGGCTACTCACACAGTGATGAGAATCCCATTCATGACGAATCTCATCCATTTGAGAGCGTAGACCTCGTACCTCATCTCTTACATATTTGCGGAGATCGGCGAGATCACGTCTGAGGGAACGAATGTCTTCCCCTAAATCATCGTTAAGGTCTGCAATCATCAACTTGGCAGCCCGCGTTATCTCAGCATTCTCTTGGAGGAGATTGTTGAGTTGATCGTTGAGTCCCCCTATAGTAGTTCTCACTTCCTCCATGTTAGATTCCAAGCTACCAACACGAGGTTCAAGGGACTCACCTGCGGGTGCCCTGCTCCGGCCTCGCTCTCGCTTGGACCTGGGGTGAGCTTGCTCCTGTTGCGCATGAGCTTGCTCCTGTGCTTCCGTGCCAACGACGTTTCCTTCCTCAGTTGCCATCGTACAATACCTTCCTTCAAGCACAACGGTAGAACCGAGCTCTGATACCAACTGTCACGGGGCTAATCTTTCGACCCGTGCGGCACTTAGACAACCTTCACAGGAAGTTGCTAAGTAAGCCTAACTCGTAGGAAAGGAGGATGCTTGGCTAAGAAGAGGAAAGGGAAAGCTTGAAGGCAAAGGAGAGTAGAGAGAGAATGTGAGAGTTCTATAGCTTTGAGAACTCAAGGATGATTTATAAATGAGAAGGGGTGAGGTATTTATAGACCTCCCCTTGGATCTAGAATGTTCCCACCTCCTTAATGGACGGTGGAGATTAAATCTATCCTACGGTTACAATTGATTCTCTAGAATTCTCTTAACAAATATCTAGATATTTTAATGGAAGAATCTAGAGACAATATTAAAATATTGAGGCTAGAGTTGTGTAGGCTTCTCTAGAATGTTCTTGCACTATCTAGCACTCTTAAGGTTAGCTGGGAGCCTTCTGGAGGGTTCTGGAGCATTCCGAACCTCTTTAACCTTGTGAAAAATGTCGAAACGTGACACCAAGCTCACGGAGTTTTAAACTGCTAAAATTTATGGGTTGGTCTGGCTAAAAAAAAGGCATTCATGGGCTGGTTTAAAAAACTGCTTTATGTATTATGTTACCAACCACTTGACGAATGTGTGCGTGCGTGTGTGTGTGTGTTTGCGGTTTTATAAGTGCTTCTTACCTTTTGGGTCATCCAAACATCTTATTTAATTTCCTGATCTAAGTGGTGGCGATCGTTGATCGAACTGGCAATGCTCTGTTCTCTGTATTTAAAAACAGGTCCAAGAAAAGCGTAAAAAGCAATGAAAGAAATCAGCGTTTGGCTCATTGGCTGTGCTGATCCCTGGATCCTTTAGATTTTTAATTTGAACCGTTCAAACTAAAAGATTTATTATTATATTTTTATTTTATATTTATTATAAAAAATTATAAAATTTTAATAAATTAATATTATCATCAATTTGAATAATACAAATTTAATTTGAATGATTTAATTTAATATTAATTTTTTTGATAATTTTAGTAAATTGGTTATCCAGAATTCCAAATGTATTTTGCATAGTCTGAATTTAATAATAAACTTTTATAAAAAATTTTATAAATTTGATCTAAGTGAATATAATATAAAAATAAAAATAAATATTATCTTGAAACTGATACTTCAAAAAAATTAATAAAAATTGTAATTTAAAAATTTTAAATTTAGATTGTTCAGATTACATTTGACAAATCAATTTATAAAAATTTTAAAAATATTTGATATTAAATTTTAATCATTCAAATTAAATCTGCATTATCCAAATTAATAATAAAATAAATTTATTGTTATTTATAATTTTTATTTTAATAAATATAAAGTAAAATATAAAATAAAATTTATAAATATGAATTATTCAAATTAAAATTTGGACAGTCTAAATTGCTGACACCCGAACCGCACCAAATCACGCCACACATTCGAGTGCTCGTCCAAAGTCCAAAAAGGCATCCTCTTTTAAAATTTAATTAGTTTGCGTAGTATAGAATATTTATATAGATAGCTAATCAAAAGAGAGGGGTATATTACATTTCACCTCAGACTGGATCTAGACAATTTAGATTTCAATTTTTATTTTTATTTTACATTTATATTTATCAAAAGAAAAATGTATAAAAAATATTAAATTTTTAGTAAATCTATTTATCATCAATCTTGATTGTATAGGTTTAATCTAAGTAGTCCAATTTTATATAATTATTTATAGCTTTTATGAATTAATTATTTAAATATACTCTGAATAATACAAATACAATTTAAATAATTTAATTTAATATTAAATTTTTTTATAATTTTTATAAATTGACTATATAAATATACTTTAGATACTCTAAGTTTAATATTAATTTTTATAATTTTTATCTTCACAAACATAATATTTAAAATATTTAAAAATTAATTTAAAATTAATAGTAGAAATCGTTTTAAAGTGAAATAAGTGGTTAGAATTACCTATTTAGGTAGTGAGCACGGAATGTGGATCTCATCATTGAAAGAGTCATACCTCATGCAACATAAATTTGAAAATTTAAAAGTTTTAGAATATAATATTGATGTGTGTGTACATTTGACGTTGCAGACGGTCTTGGCTTATACTCTTTCTAATTTTATTTATAAGAAAGGGAGAGAAATTTTTATTTTATTCTATTTATAAGTTATATTATTAAATTTTTATCATTAATTTTTTTTACCCTTCATTAAATATTAAAGAAAAAAGTTATGTTGTTAAAGCTGTATGTTTAACAGAAACAAAGTTAAAAATGTATTAATTTTTAGAGTTAATAAATTTTAAGGATTTTTTTAATTTAATAAAATATGTTAAAAATAATTTATAAAAAGAATGTGCGTGTGTCATACGTTTGATGTATTGCCGTGTTGGTTAAAAGAAAGGAAAAAAAAAAAAAAACAAGATGTATGGCCGCGCTATGATTGCAAAACATTAATTATGCGGTCCCAATTAAATCATTACATAAAACATTTTTGTATTTAAATATAAGGAAAAATTAAATCTCGTACTATTGCCTCTAGATTAGTTCAATTTTGTTTAAAATAATTCTCCTTATCCCCTGCTCGATCACAGCTAGTCATTGGTGAGGCACTTGCCACGGATTCTTGAGAATCTCATTGCCCGCAACTATTAAGGTGTGTTTGAATTCTTGGATATAAGTAAATATAAAAAAATTAATTAATATGATTGATTTATATTATTATTGATTATATTACGTGATAGATAAAATTAATTAATAAAATTGATTTTAATAAGAATTGAAAAGTAGAATTGAAAATAAAGTAAAATTAGATTTCGTAAAAATATATCTAAATAATATTCATGCTACATGTTAAAATAATTATGTATCCAAAATTATGTTTTTAAAAAAATATCCAAACAATCATTATACATGTCAAAATTAATTATGAATTTAAAATTATAATTTTTTTTAAAATATCCAAATACACCCATACTAAAATTAATTATAAACTCAAAATCATGATTATCTTTAAGATAGTACTGCATGCTTTTTAATTCAATTTTTCAATTGTACATTTCTAAAAATTTATTCAAAAATTATATAAATTATCTTACAAATTATTTTTTTGTTCACAACTAATTTTGACATAATAAGATATGTTTGGATATTTTTAAAAAAATCATGATTTTAAATTTATAACTAATTTTAGCATATATAATGGGTATTTAAATAATTTTAAAAATATAATTTTAAATTTATAATTAATTTTAATATATAAGATAAGTGTTGGGGTAATTTTTGTCAAAACATGACTTTTGACTTTTATATAATTAATTGATTTTAAATGCAAATCTAACATGCACACATGCCATGCTCCACGATATGGGCCCCATGATTCCTCTTTTATGAATTCTCTCCATTTCATCCAAATATGATAGTTTACCTTCATGGATCATAGAGTGGTGTTTTTTTTTTTTTTACCTTGAACAAGTGGTTTAGAAGTTGAGATCTCAATTATTGTGTATTTAGTATTTCGTTGAAAAAGATTATCTTTTTTTTTTTTTTTTGGTGTTTCGAGAAGGATAATCTTTAGCTTACTTCCTATTCTTGCTGAGGGGGAAAAAAAAACTACATACTCCCTTTGATCTTTCTAAACAGATTTTTTAATTTTTAATATAAAACATGTGAATAGTCGTTAATTACCATTTTCAATTTTCATTCTATTATAGATTTAATTTTATGGCATATTGTGTATTTTATCTTTTTAATAGGAATAAAGTTTGAAAAATATTTTAAATCATATTTCAGGAATTAACTGTCATTCTTTAATTTTGATAAAGTAATTAAAATCAGAGAAGAGAGTGGTTTTTTCATGCTAACTTTAAATGCTGGTTAAGTTTTTTTTTTTTGTTTTGTTGAAATAAATGCTGATTAGTTATTAATTATTTGCAAAAAATAGTTTATGTATTTTTTATTCCTTAATTCTCTCCAAGTCCACCCTACAACGAAGAATTCAAAACCAAGACTCTCCCCCCGCTAGCATATAACGCCAAGTGATTGAAACGATTTGGCTGCATCAGAGCCAGAAACAAAACAGAAGCTCTAAAATCCACCGCCCGCCGATCATGCTATTTCTAATTGTTCTTCTCTGCGTCGTCCCTTTGATCTTCTTCTATCTTCTTCATCAACACAGAACCACGGCCTCAAGTAACACCCCTCCCGGTCCTCCAGGTCTTCCTCTCATCGGTAATCTTCACCAGCTTCCAAGCTCTGACCTGCACCTCCATCTATGGCGTCTTTCCGACCACTACGGCCCTCTCATGCAGTTGCGTCTCGGTTCCATACCAACCTTAGTTGTTTCTTCTGCAAAAACTGCGGAGCTCTTCTTCAAAACCCACGACCGCCAAATCGCCAGCCGGCCATCCTTATTCGGTCAAAGGAAATATTCTTACAACTGTTCGGACCTGGTTTTTTCACCTTACGGTGATTACTGGAGAGAACTCAGAAAGCTCTGTGTAGTTCATTTATTCAACACCAAACGCGTCCAGTCTTTTCGCGCCATCCGAGAAGACGAAGTGCTCCGAATGATGAACAAGATATCAGAGTCGGCTTCTCTTAATCAAGCTACCAACTTGAGCGAGGCGGTGATGCGTCTCACAAGCAGCATGATTTGCAGAGCTGCTTTTGGGAAGAGATATGAAGATGAAGGAAGCAAAAGGAGTCGGTTTCATGGGATGTTGAATGAAGAACAGGCCATGATCGCCGCGTTTTACTTCACAGACCATTTTCCGTTGATCGGATATTGGGTTGATAGGTTCAGGGGAATGATGCGGCGGCTCGACAAAAGCTTCAAGGAATTGGATGATTTCTACCAGAAGATAATCGATGATCACATCCATTCAAAAGCCCGTAAATCCGATCAAGAAGAAGACTTCATCGATGTCTGCCTTGGATTGATGAAGGAGACCTCTTTTTCATTCGATCTCTCCTCGACTCGCATCAAAGCCTTACTCATGGTTATTGCTCTTATCTTTTTGAGAAAATACAATTTTTACCCCTGAAATTTTCCTCAATTATAAATTTAATTTCTTAATTTTAACTCGTAACAATTTAATGCCTTCTTTTTTTAACTCATGTAATAACTAAACTCAGTTTTTATAATTTTTTATTCGATACACTTCAACTTTCATAATTCCTTAACTCAATAAAGATGAGTTATAGACTAAATATATAATTGAGAAAAAAATTAAAGACTAAAAATTATATTATTCTTATTTTTTACCTTTTCTAGCCTTAAAATTGTAAGTAAAAGTTTTACGTAGAAATTAGAATAGCTATCATATAGGCAGTAAAATATGAACTAGCGCCCATTAGATCAAGGCTTGCAATAAAATCCTCCCTTTGTTTTTATTGTAGAATGTTTTCCAGAAAAAAAATTGTTTTTTTAATATAAATCATACAGAGAATTATTAATCAATATTTTCAATTTTTATTATTAAAAATTATTAAAATAAGAATTTAATTTTAATTGAATGTTTCTATAAAGCTTCTTCAATATTATGTTTCTCTCTGATGGATAGAGATAAGACTAAAATTTTTTTTGATGGTAAGAGATATTTAATGTGTTATTAATTCTTGAAATTGTGGAGAGTGCCTAACAAGAGTACGAGGAATGCCAGTTCAATGGAACTTATTTTGGGACTAAACAACAAAGCATGACAGCGTCGTAAAATAATAAAATATAATGGGCGGTGCAGGATATATTCATAGCAGGAACTGACACGGGTGCGGCAGCGCTTGTTTGGGCGATGACGGCTCTGATAAAAAATCCAAGAGTGATGAAGAAAGTCAAAGAAGAAATCAGAAGCTTAAACCCTGGGAAAAGCTTCATCGACGAAGATGACCTTCAAAAGCTTAATTATCTGGAGGCGGTGGTGAAGGAGACCCTGAGACTGTACCCCCCGGCACCATTAATGGTTCCGAGAGAAGCAACAGAGAGATGCGAGATTGGAGGATATGACATAGAAGATAAGAGTGTGATATATTTCAACGTGTGGGCTATAGGGAGGGACCCAGAGGCATGGGACAAGCCAGAAGAGTTCAATCCAGAGAGATTTGAATCGAGTTCTGCAGATTTCAGCAAGGGACAAGACTTTGGGTGGATTCCATTCGGAGGAGGAAGGAGAATCTGCCCAGGAATTCAGATGGGTGTAGTCACAGTGGAATTAGCACTTGCCAATTTACTCAACTCTTTCGATTGGGAACTTCCCAGAGGGATGAAAATGGACGACATAGACACTGATGTTCTTCCTGGAATCACCATGCACAAAAAGAATGCTCTTTGCCTCATGCCCGTGAAACTAATTTAGGATCTTTCTCATCATACAATAATCCCACCAACTACAGAGCAATGGGCATAGTTTAGTGCTGTTATTATGTTTTTCTTTTTAAATTTAGGGTTCATGCGCTGTATTGGGTGCGTGCTTCTGATATAATTAGAGCCAGAAAAACAGGCCAAGTCCGTCGAGCTAGCCCGTTTAAGCCCGTATAAGAGTAGGGTCAAGCTTGTAAATAGAACTATAAAATAATAAATCGGGCTTAAACGAGCTGGCCCATTTAAGCCCGTTTAATATAAGGCTTAAAAGGGCCGGCCCTGTAGGGCCGAGGGCCAGCCCGTTTAAACCCGCATATGCATTTTTTTAATTAATTCTCATAATTTTTATTCTTTTTAGATTTAAAAAAAATTAAACTAAATCTTACTCCACATCACATATTAGCCCATATTTACTGAGGATGGAAGGCAAAAAAAAAAGAAGGAAAAATAGCAATGAAGAATCACTGATCAAAAATTATATCAATCAAAGATTACATGTTATCAAAATTCGAGTAGATACTTGTGAATTCGAGTTAGCCTTTATCAATAAGTATTCATTTAGATTTTAATAATAACTCATTTTAAATTAATAATAGTTCATTGTAGCTTGTTTTTCCTTCAGGTTTTGACAACAATTGATTCTTAATTGATATGAATTTCATATAGAAATCCTTGGCTACTATTTTCTAAAAAAAATACAACCTTAAATCCCCTAATTCATCTAGATCCATGATAATGATTCATTCAGTTCAACATTTACTCTTCTAATTTTGATTGGGTGTTTGTCGGCTTAACCGATCCATTGCTTATTACATTGCTATTATTTTATTTGTATTTTTAGTTCATTTAAATGTTATTTAGTTAGTTTTTTTTTGTACCTTTCTTGATTGAGTATTATATTAAAATGAAGTAATTTTTTATTTGATTAAAAAATTTAAAAAAAATAAAAATAATTAAAAGGGCTTAAAACCCGCAGGACCGCCCTGAACCCGCTATGTCAAGGGCCGAGCTTCAAATATTAAGGTCCTAAAGGGAACTCAAGCTTAAAAGGGCTAAGCCTGAACCCTTCAAGTTCCGGCCCTACATAATCGGGCCAACTTTTTTTACCAGTTCTAGGTATAGTATGATAATGAAATATGCATTGAAAGCGTGCTCAATCATCCTTGCTCTAATCGAATTTTGAAACCTCTGCGCATTTGTGCGGTGAGTAAATAATGATAACATGTAAAAAGAGAAAGTATAATAAGACAAACATCAATGACGCTAGTTCGCACAAAAAGTAACTACGTGGCGCGTTCGGCAAATAATTAATCACGCAAGAGGGAGTTCTTTTATTTTCTTTTCCTTTTTTTAAAATACAACATAGGTTCTTGTATTTTTTTTAGTCTTTATAATTTTATTTTATTATTTCTAAATTTTTTTAGTACAATACGTTAATCTATATAATTTTAAAAATGTACATAAGGATCATTAGCGGGCATTGATGGAGTTAATTTTGCCAATATATACTTAACCCTGTTGATGTCCCTGTTAATGTGTACTTAATATTATTTTCGTCTCCTACATTCTATTTAATCCAAATAAACAAGGAAACTTTTTTTGCCTCCTTAGTTTTTATTTTCAAAAGAAAATGATATTTAAAGCCCTCTCAAGATAATTTATCACAATAAAAGTCGATATTGTCTTATAAAAACAAATATATATTATTGTTAGAAGATGAATCTTAACTTGTTAAATTTTTAAGAAAATTAACTTTGTTCCTGTTAATTCATGGTTGCCATGTATATTTTTACAATTATAACTTTATAAGGACTAATATTACAAATAGATTAAACTGAAGGCACTGAAAATAATGAAATAACATTATATGGATTAAAATTAAAACATAATCAAAATACTGGGACTAACTATTACATTTTTCTTTTTTTTTTCATTTGTAATGGGAGCAAGACGAAGTTCGTTGACGAAGCTAAATTGAAAAAAAATGGTGAGACAATTTTTTTAGACAATGAGTTTAGTATAACTATCTAAAATATAATTATGCCAGATTGCCAGATGGTATTAGTAAAAGTCAAACTGATACTAACGAAGACAAATAAAGGAAGAAGAGTAGAAGACGAACAGCTATGATGAATGTGCAAGTTGTCTCTCTCTCTCTCTCTCTCGCGTTTAATTTTCCAGTCATGAATATCCTTTAGAATTAGAATAGTTAGATATGGGATTGCCGTGACTCGTGATGATGTATTTTGTAATCGTAAAAAAACGAATGGTGATATTCGTCTCATAAACAGTGCTTCCTTTTTATTGATATTTTATACTGATATTGATTGATACGTTGAATGTTGATATTGATTACACCATTTTACTGTTTCTCGTTTGCGGGGCATTTTTTTTTTTTATGGGGACAATTACCAATATAAAATACTAAACGATCCACCTACCCCCATTTACGTTCCTTTCTTGTACGAATTAAAGTCGCACACCCACCTCTATGCCTTCTCTTGAGCTTGAACCGTCATCTTCCTTGTCATGATGGGAAGAGAGTTGGTGCGAACCAAATGGTTCTTGGCGTTTGCAGAGCAATCGTTATACTGACAAGTGAATTTGAGGGTTTGCAAAAAACGAAAAAATGCTATCGTAATTTGAAGGCTTCAACTGTCACAATAACTTGACAATGTAACGTGTATTGAATTTATTTTCATTCTACACTTGCTCTGCCTGCTGCCTGCTACTACTGACGATGATGGTGTATTGGTCATTATATTGAATCATTTTAAACTGAAAACTAATCAGCAAAACCTCTACAATTATACTGCTGAATTTCAAATTTCCTTTATGACTCGCATCCTAATGTTGAGTGACTTGTTGGTTTGAATTATATTTATGTAGGACTTCATTCCCCAAGTTGACTTACATTGATTTTAAAGCAATGAATTTTCTATGTAGTAGCTTTTTTCTTAAATACAACACTTGGTGAAACTAAGACTTGATCATTCCAAACGGTAGTCGTTGAAAGTATATTGTTTAAAAAAATTAAAGTAGTTGCCAGGTATCATATCTCTATTGATGTATTTCACAAGGAATGACTTGATACGTAATTTTATGTTCGGTGAATTTGGACGTTTGCAAGAAAGAAACATACCTTAACTCATAGTATTTGTAGGCCGAAGATTAAGAAACACTTCAAATGTCTTTACTGGAAAAAGAAGAACAGAAACACTTCAGACGTTGCCGCCTTTTGACATTGCAAACCAATTAAAGTTTCTCAGGTAATAACGGGATAGATTTCGCATGTGGGGCACTCAACAACGACAAGAAGCCCAGTTCCATCCACCGTTTGGTTGAAGGGGTGTTCCTCAGGGAATTTTAATACGTTTGCATATTTACCATATCTAGTAACATCGTACGTGTTTCATGAAAAACGACTTCGCAAAATACAAAGGGTGGCAAAGATGAAAAATACACAAACCGAAACTCGTTGAAGATCTCCCCTTGACACTTGATATGTCGAGTTACTCATGTTAACGCATCTTCATATTAGATACTACCATGTCCAATCAAAAAACAGGCCCTAGCATAACAAACAAAAATGAAAAACTTTATTGATAATGCAATTTTGATGAGAATAATTAAGAGGCCTGTTATCGAGAAATTAAAACTAAATAAGAATCTCAACATGACCTAGCACGAAAGGGTTTTCTTGCGTATCACTTGTCTCAAAACTTGGAGCTTGCTGGTCAAAGTGTTTTGCTTTTCCTTGTCAACTCACTACCGTCGCTAGTTAGAATCAACAGTCACTCAGAAACAACAAAAAGAGTGGCGGATAATGAGGTAAACAAAAAGACATTTTCCTTCACTTAAAAAGTAAAACCCAGCCTCTGGGATATCCAAATCCAACTACTAGTTTCCTAAAAAATTTACAATAAAAACTCGGCCGAATAAAAATTTCAATAAATATAACAGGTAGGCAAATTCCCCAGCCAACAAATAACATAAACAATTCTCTTGGAGAGCAAAACTTTTAAATTTGACCACAAAACCTAAAGTCAAGACTTACGGGGTCTTCCTCTCTTGCCCGTTTTCACCGAAGACCGATTTCGCCCAGGGCCAGAACCTTTAGCTTTACCTTTCGCTTTGCCAGAATTATTTCCACCGCGTTTCCTTTTCCCCTTGGCCATGCCATTTACTTGCTCCTCACCATCACTTGCTTCCTCATCCTCTTCCTCCTCTGATTCAGATGACTCTTTTGTTTTCTTCTTCTTGGAGTTGTCACCACTTTTTGCACCCTTTTTTGTACTCTGCTTAGGCACTGGAGTTTTCTTTACAGGTTCCTCATTTACTATAGCAAGAGCACATTCAAATAAGTAAACAGTGTAAGCTTCAAATAGCTGTCACACTTAAACCCTTCTAAACATCCAACTCAAGATAGATTAAGAAATTCTCAGGCGTAAGGAACACCACACTACGGAATACCGTGTATCAAGTTGAAACTGTCCCCCATCCACCCAAAAAAAAAAAAAAAATCATTTCCCGATGATTCACTTTTCCTAATAAATGAGTTTTGATTATGGCATACCTTCACCAGAAGCTTTCCCATCGTCTATATCAAGCTGCAAAGAAACAGGACGTTAGCCACAGTACATAGTATGTGTGTGTGTGCGTGTAACATAAAAACTCTAATACGTTCCCCTATCCATATGCCTGGAACAATGTGATTTACTCCTCAAACTCCGTGCAATACACAGGGCCCACACACTAATTGCAAATAAAATACAAGTTCAGGAACAGCTACCAAAATAAAATTAGTTACGTACGAACAGGACAACCAATGTAAAGCACTTGACAACAAGAGAAAGAAGATGGAGAGCGAGGAAGAAGAAAAACAATAATATCCAAGTTGCAACTAGGAAATATCCTACTTGTTTAAACTCGTGTAACTCATGGTCCCAATACTTGGCCGAGATTTTTTTGAAATATGCAATTAGGCTAAGATTTACCTGGTCAAGTCGTTCACCAACATTTGTTCCATCGACAATGACCATGGAGTGACCCATACCACAAGCAACACTGTTTCAAATAAAAATTTATACACCATAATCATATCTTAAAGCTCCTACCATACAAAACTACCCAAAAGGCATCTAACAAGTAATTTCCTACAGACATCCTCAACATTTTGGCTTCCAGAGACAAAGAATAAGAGTGAAGATTGAAGTTTAGCTGTTACTCTCAAAGTGAGACGTATATGGACAACCATAAGACTAAAGTAAGGCAGATAAAAACGAAGGAAGAATTAAAAGACACATGACACCTACCCCATAACATGCATGCCCTCAAGAATATCCACCTTTTTGGGTACTGCTGAAGACCTGAACATAGGAAAAGCCAATTGAGAAAATAAAAAAGAAAAAAAAAGAAAAAAGAAACAAAACACTAACAACTCATTGAGGAAATCAAACACATACTTCTGCGCATTAGGTCCATATCCCAGTTCTCCATGTTGAGCATGGCCCCAACTTATACATGAAGAATCAGCCCCAACAAAGTGGTGCATATTGCCTGAATCCATGCATCGTAAGTTCCAGCCACTACCAAACAAAGACCAAAAAAGTTACCTGATTTTTTGACCAAATGCAGAAAAATATACAAGACGGAAGATTAATAAAAGGAAAGAAATTTGTAAATATCATGGTACATGGCCCAACCTTAAGTCCATCAGAGGCTTAGGATACATCCAATCATCTCCTGTATTCTTTATTTTGCCCCACATATATAATTGCCCTCCACCTGGAAAGTGAATAAACTCAGTTGTGGCACTAAAGCCAGAAACTATTTTGCAGAAAACAACTCCCAAGTAATAACATTAAATATGCACTGTTCAATTCACAGGTGGAGAAGTAACAGATTGATCCTATAATGTACCCACAAATAACAGATCAAAAATACGCTCCAACAACAGCATGCTAACACGCCTGAATATGGAAAAGGTCAGCCTTACCCTCTAAAGTCAACAAATTTTATGATTCTGCACCAACTCAATTTAAAACAATATTTTGCATAGGACAAGTGGAGCTGACTGCCAACAGACAACATTGATATTGCAGCTTGAGAAAGTTATAACGAAGCTCTAAATTGCTGTGAAGTAATAAAAATGAGCATCATCAATATGATAGACTTGTATGAACTATGGAATAGCACTACTCAATAACAAGTCTTAAAACTGATTCAAAAATGACCAAAAAAAAATCATACCATGAAAATGCATGGCAATCAGGTAAAATTACTATAAGTAATCCCTAGTTGGCTTATTAAGGCTAGTAAAATGTTTAAGCCAATCAAAATTTGGATGAGACGTGAAACTTGCTGATTTCCCCACAAAAAGCTAACCACTTGGGCATGAATGCTCAATACGATAACCCATTCAACCTAGAAGTTTAAACTACTAGGATAAGACCCAAGGTTAAATTTATTAGCAAAATTCACATGTTATGGGACTACATTACTCTCAATCTACTAGTACAGACACAAATATGACAAAGGAGGGAGGGAGTGGCACTTTGAAATTCCAATTTCACACATGAAATACACAAATGCACTTGGCACTCAGCAAACAATTCGTCACAGTAAAAGTAAGCCAGCTGCATAACACTTAAATAAGTTATCAACAATAAAATGTCATCAATATCAGTTTATAACAGATGCTTTCCCAAAAAGGATGGCAAAATGAAAGATTTTCATATTAACACAGGGGAACCAGGAAATTTGATACAAAGCCTACCTGCAGTGCATGCAGAGTTAACAGAACCAGCCGAAATCACTGCATCAGGAGGCAGAACATTTCTATCTCGAAAAGCATCCACACGACGTGGGACCCACTCATCCTTCTGCTCCCTATGCCCTAGCCTACAGAATTTTGAACTTATAGCGAGCAAATAAACAGTAGACATGTACAAAATATGAAACCAAATTTAACTAAAATTTCTTGGATACTCCAGTCTTTGAGAATCCATGAAATATTGACAGCCTACTAAAGAACCAAGCACTGACCTTCCATAACCACCAAAACCCCACCTACAAAAAATAACAAGAATTCAACAATTAAAACAAATCCCACATAGAACCAGGAGTAGGAAATTATATGAAAAACTAGAGGATTACTCACGTGTAAACGAAGCCATTCTTATCCACCGCCACTACCCAAAAAACAAATATTAATAAGACATTGTAATTAATGGCGTAAATGAAGTGGAAAGAGCACAAAGTAGCAACCTGTGTGATTTGTCCCACATGCCACTTTGACAACTGTTTCACCAGATAGCTTAGCAATTGCCCGTGGACGTGGTTGGGCTTCATAAACCAACCTCACAGAACTGTCTTTGGAATTATACTGCAAGCACAAGCAACATAACGCTAAGCTTTTCTATTCTTTGTTGTATCAAGCAGCATGAATGCAAGTGTATGTCAGCATATGCATAAGGAACAAAGGAAACAAAAAAATTGCAAGCAAAGCAAGTTAAGAGTTGACGTGATGTCACCAAAGAAGAGATGCCAATACCCAAAACTACAAACTATGATAAACATAGGCCCATCACACAATAAGCAAAGAAACGAGAATATGAAAATATTATAAATCAACACAATCACCACATAGATAATGTCCAATCCTAACAACCATGGCCATCTCAATAGTAAACAATGACCCCAGACAAAAGGCATCTTTGCATGAAGATGATCATAATGTAACCAATCAAATACAGTACTAAATACACGTAAGATGGGATAGAATAAATAAATTCAGAGAAGATTTCAAGACAGGGCATTCACAAATATTGGGTTAACAGAAATGATTTAGTGTCTTCTTTAAGCATACCTCATTGTCCGTTCCATGTCCTAGCTGCCCATACTGTGGTAGCCCTGCAGTACTGGACAAGAGAAGGGGAGAAATCAAAGAATTGATGGTGATAAACTAGTGAGTGTCAAGCTAGAGAAAAGTAATAATGTAAGTTGGCAGATAACAACAACAACAAGCAGCCTTATCTCACTAAGCAAGTAGAAGATGAATTAAAAAAATACTTTCATCCACAAACCATACAGTATAGAAGCTCCTTCAACAGAAGATAGCCACACAGTGAAGTCACCGCCACAAGTAGCAAAATTGACTTCTGACACAAGACAGCGAACAGGAGATAATTCAATTTCTGCATAACAAAAAAAAAAAGTGTGATTCCGATGTGTGACCCTTAATATTCATAAACAAAATACAAGTCTGAGCAGTGCACTACTATCTTTTTTTACTTTAATAGAAGGAAAATAGGCAACCAACGTGAGAAGTGATTTAATGTTCTGCAGCCAACGGCGTCTAACTTTATGCAGCTTAATCAAAATGAGAGCGAATTAAACAAGATAATACCAAACCAATAATCCAATGACCATGACAAAAAATGAAAACGAAAGAAAAGAAAGTTACAAGTTCAAACTACCCAAAAAAAAAAAAACCAAGTTGAAATAAGCAGGAAGATGCATGCGATGATAAAGGAAGATCGTGATTATACTATTCTACATGCCTTGTAACAAGCATAATATAAACTAAGAAAGGCATGAATTACATTAATCATTCAAGCAAACATAGAATTAATTGACACAATCTTCACAGATGAACAAACCATTTTTCACAGAGCCTGAACCTAGCTGTCCATGCTTATTCCAACCAAAGGCAAGGGAATGTCCATCCTCTGTAACCACCACTGTGTGGTTCCTCCCTGCTCCGGCTTTGACTATTTTATATCTTCCACCCAAACACCATAAAAGATTAGTGCTAGAAAAATTAATGACAGTCTTACAAATAAAACTGACAATGGATAAGACAAACACCAATCTTGGTATCTGATATAGATTAGCTGAGAAAAATTTATAATATGACAAAACCTTTGTTCAGTGACGACATCAGAAATCACATCACTTTCAGTCTCAACATGATCACTCGCACCCCGTAGAAAAATACACACCCATATCCACACATGATCTATTAAATAATTTCACTAGCAAAAAATTTCACCCTCCATTTGTTTTCTTGTTACTTTGTGTTTTTTTAAAGTTTACCCAATTTGCATCTGGGTACCTTGAAAGAAAATTATTGATACTTTTGTACCATGAACACATCAATTTACAAGGGACCTACTGGGATTCATAAACATGTTATACTATATTAATGATTATCCTTTTAAAATAGATAGAAAACTGTCAAAAATTTCCTTAGAGGTAGTCAAATGTTATTCTCCCAATGCTTTTTTAGCTCCATTTATATATTAAATACTTAGACAACTCTTCACTAACCACACGGTATATCCATCAAAGAAGTTCAACCATCAACAGTCCTAGGAGCCATTTGACCTCCTTACGGAAAAGATAAATGAAAAAATGAGCAAGACGCGCACTATCTTCACTATCATATACACTGAAAATATGAAAACACAACATGAGGAAACATTCAACAAGAGGGGGGGCATATTTGTAGTTAGAGACAACAGATAAGAAATGAGGACCACGTGCAAACAACTGCGGCAACATAATCTTCAACTCACTTCGAAAGTTCAGATACCACAGTTGGCCTATCACGCTGAATGGTATCTCCATGACCCAGTTGCCCCTTCTGTGCACCAAAATTCACGAGTTAGTAAGACAGCACATGCGATGGAAAAAAGTAGATAAATGATTAACTTCGTGTCATATATCTATGATATATTTTCATGCCTCATTGCGTCCCCATGTATAGCAGCGCCCTTCAACATCTAATGCCACACAATGACAAGACGCTACATTGACAATATGACAGATGGAAAATGAGCATAGTATTAGAAACGAACTGACATAATCTTGTAGAGACAAAATAGTGAAAATATCCGCATGTCCTCTGTCTAATAAAAACTGAAACTCACCGCACCCAGATGCAACGAATCGAATATCGACCCCAACGAGGGGCCGAAGTCGAGTTGGAGAGACCAAGTTGCCGTCAGCTGGACCTTTACGACGACCAATAATATCCCAACAAGTACCCCCGCAGAACAAGAGCTCTCCTCTTCTCACCACCTCCTTCTCTTCTTCGACATGCTTCTCCGCTTCGACTGCAGACATTTCCCCCAACTCCGGCAAGACGAGCAACGGTCAAAAAAAAAATTAAAAAAACAGATAAATATCGAAATGACAGATCGAACGGCTGCTATTCAAAATCGAAGTAGCGAACTGCTGTAACTTAGCGGGAAATGGCGGGAAATGGGAAATAGGTAAAGATCAGGGAAGGGGGGAGGAAGAACAAGGGTCCAGCACTGAGCGAAGGAAATGGGAGATGGAAACCCTAATTGAATTTTGGAAGTACAAAAGGGGTTAAAGAGCAGAAATTTGAGTTTGGGTTTTCGAGGGTGCGAACTTTTTGATTATTTAATGTAAATAGAAACAAATTGTGGAGAAAAAAAAAAGATAAAAATTATAAAAAGGATAGACAGAGAGAGACGGGAGAAAAGGAGAGCGGGCAGGAGCCAGCGGGCGAAGTTAAGTTCACTTAAATTTTAGTTTTTTGTTCCTCTTTCTTTAACCAACAAATTTACATTTTCCCCATTGCAAGCATGTTGTGTCGTTGTCAACAGATTTTCTTCCCCTGTTATCAGCTTATTTTGGAGCTAATAATAGCGCGCCAACCTTTCGTTATTTATTGGCAAAAGCTTCTTTAAAGGGGAAATTTATATTAAAATTTAAATATACAATATTTCAAGATTTAAATCGATAATATATGCATTGGCAAAAAAAAAAATTTGATAATTTTTTCCGTGCAAAAAAAAAGGACGGCATAATATTTTACCTCAGAAAATTACATAATACCAGGCTAGTGATTAAAGCCTTGAAAGCTAACGTTACGATAAAAATAGCAGGCTAAACTATGAGTACATCTGTTTTGGTCAAAAAAAAAAAAAAAACTATGAGCACATCTTTCACACAATAAAAAGAGTATAGGCAATTAGTGCGAAAAACGTTGCTGCGATTATTTTACGTTCCCTTCTTTGAAGACTATAGTCTCATCTTCTCAATGAAAAAGATTTGGAGGGGATGGAATTACAACTTTTGCATCCCATTCTGTGTTCATTGGCAGGGCAATAAAGCCGTCTTTTATTTGAATGTCATGCATAATTTATAATCACCGAAGATCCTTTTTTTTTAGTACATGATATTAATATAAATATAAATATAAATGCAAAAAAAGATTGAAAGTATAGTGATGGAAATAAAAAAAAATCTCAGATAAATTTTAAAAAAATGACGGAAGTTTCTTGTTTTAGAAAAGGTTGTTGCTAGTTGAATCTTCAAGCCAAAAATACTAGTTAATATTAATGGCCCATATATATAAATTGAGTCGGGAAAGATGCCCTTGTGGCCTTAGATTATATTGCCATTGGCGGCTTGATCCCAAAATCCCATCGACAAGTGCTGTATAATGCGTGACATCTCTTCCTTAAATCCTAGACGGCACATGTTGCTTCGTCCATCAATCTCCTTTGTGAGCTGCCTCAATCTCATCTTTATTTGTAGTCCTCCTTGTCTTCTATGTTCTCATGATGCGTGCAATCATCTGTTTTTACTGTGTTTCGAGCGTTTTCTGTCGGGAGATTATTGGGCCAAATGACGAATTTTTCAATCTGTGGATAGCTCAAACTTTTATTTAAGTGCGATGAATTTTTCATTGAATAGGAAGATTTGATGCCTAGAATTGAAATTATCTATCATTTATTTTGTCTCTTTTGATTGGGGTTAGATAATACTATGGTTTGGCTGTATCTCTCAGTTTTTTTACTACGTTTTCCATGCTCTTTTCTTTGAACTTGATTTTTTACAAGGGAAAAACGTGTCAATGTTTTCTCAGAATGTTAATACTGGTTCTCTTTGTTTCTTAGCATTCATTATAGCTAGTGATGAAGATCTTTCTTTTGGCTGAAATGCAGAGTCTTGCATTCATTTGTTGATACTACAATGCTTGGACGATCTTAGGCTATATTCTACAACATTTCATTTTTATTTTCATCTTTTGTTTTTGCCTTATTAATGATTGATTTTATATTTTGGATAGTTCTGGATTTCATCGTGCCATTGTTAGTAGTCTTGTGGATAATGAGAATTATAATTTTACAATTATCATGGTTGATCTAATAGCTATTGAAAAATTCTAATCTGACATGCAATTCATCCTTCCATTCAATATTTTTAAAATCTTACCTGCCGCTAAATCTTTCAAGTTATCTATTGATCAGACAAGGTTTTTTTGTTGTTAATAATTGTAGTTTATTTTAATTTAATCATGTATATATAAAGTATCTTGCACATGAATGATGCCAAGGTAGCATTCGGAATACTTAGGGTAAGGTATTTTGTACATGTATGATATTTTGTAGGGAGTTGTGGATGATGAGAAAAACAATTTCACAATTATCCCTGACTGATGTAGTGGGTGTTGAAAGTTTGTGATCTGACGTGCACTTCATTACATATGGATATTTTTCTTGCTAATTTAGAAGAGGGGTCTAAAGGATTGGATTGCTGGAGAAGAAGATATATATTATACATAAGACTGAAACAAGAATTCTGACAATTCTTAAATTACTAACCATTATTAGATAAGCTTGAGAGATGATTGGATTACATATTTGAGTGAAATTTTCCCTACATGAGAGTCCAGTCCCCATAAGTTGAAAGACTTACATTCAAATAACTCGAATGAGTTGCTAATCTTGTTGCATTTCATACATATACATATTGACGGACATGTTATTGTAAGTTCATAAAAATTAATCCTAATAAAGAAATAAGTTTAATAATCCAAGCTTATATCTTCATTTTAATTGGTTTTACACTTTTCTTGTGAGATTGCTTGGCGTGTTAATATTTAAATTCTTTTACTTTATTCACAACTTTTTCGTATCTTAAACTAAATATAATTATAGAAGCTAACTCTCTTGTTGAGATTTATTTTCATTCTTAAGGCAATTTTACTTGAAAGGTATCAAGTAACTCTTTTTATGTAGAAAAAAAACTTATATACTTAATCTCACATATTTAAATTATGGAGTAAAAAAAAATCAAGTTCTTGTCCCCCTTCCTTTCGGTTTGACCTAGCAATAAGACTATGATTAGTAAAAATTTCTTTTTCTATCAATTTAAGCTAAACCCCCTAAAGCTCCAAACACAAAAATCAACGGAGCAGGTTTATGAATAATTACTGGTTTAGTTAATGATTTTGATAGAATTTATCCCTAATTCAGTATTTGACATAATCAATTTATTTTAAATATAATCTAATGAAATTCAAGCCCAAGCCGAACCAACTTGGGAAATTAGGACAAGAGTCAAAAGATGGAGTATCGAGAGAAAGGGTTCTAAACATTTGGATTTCATTTCATTGTCATTTAGGATTGGGATATGTCAAGCACTTTGGGCTTTTTCTCTCGTACTTGAGTTGAACAACATGGTCATGAACCTCAACCCACAAAACAAGCATAATGACGAGCTTATGTTGTATCTAGGGTTATGCCTCTATTAAGACCCTATACATTGACCTACTTTAGGGCCAAACTAATCTATTTATTAAATATACTTTAGCCAAAATTGAGCTTTTAATTGGATCTATTTTTTTAAGGCTCAGCTTATGAGTCTAACAGGCCGACTTATATATATAGTGTAATACATCACACGCACATTATGTGCGAATAGTTTTTAATCAATTTATTCTTTTTTATTTCTAGTTATGTTTTCAACCAAATTATACTTGTATATATATTTTAATGTTATCGCTTTATTGTTGTATTATATTATAGTTGGTCGGTCCTTTAATTATTACGCACTGTAATTGATAAATCAAATTATACATTGCATGCTAATGGCTTTAAAGTATATTTGATACGTTTTAAAACTAAAATGTGAGCTTATTTGAAGGGTTTGCCTTTAAATAGGCTTCTAAATGAGTTTTTAAGCTAGGCCAGGCTTTCGGGAGGTTCAGATCTGAGTTGTAAAAAAAGCTTTATATAGGTTTCAGACTAGGTTCAAACCTTTAATTTACCATATAAGCTCAGGCTTACTTAGTTAAAGTCTAGTTCAACTTAGCCTATTTTCACCCTAGTTGTATCATACATTTTGTATACATTACATTAAGCACATCACTGGCAATCCGCACACGGCCAAATAGCCAATGAGATAAAAGCGCTAGGGCCTATGTTCCTTTCTTTCAGAATATGTCGTCAAATGGTTATGTCCCTAAGTCCACATTTTCCTTCTTAACTTCCAAAATAACTAACTTCACACATGCCTCCAAGATAACTGCCCCCCATTTACCTGCTATAAGATAACTAACCTCGCTCCCTTTATCCACTTTTTCCTTTTTACACTTTCCTTCTTTAATATGATAATTCTTCACTTTCTCCCCCCACTCACCATTCTTGTAAGCCCTAGTCTCGAGTTGCTTCTGTGTTCTTCTTTCTAAGTTCTATCCAATGGCTCGTGCCAAGCAAATTACTGGCAAGTCAACTGATGGGAAGGCTCTTAGGAAGTAGCTTGCCACCAATGTATACTTTTAAATGTTTCTTTAATTCCTTCCTCTTGTTGCATGGCTTGTCGAAAAGTTTTTCTTCCTTTTCCAATTGCTTTCTTAAACCAAGCTTGAACATCTTTCACTTGCTACCGTTATAATGTAAGTGTCAAGTTTCTTGGTTGACATTTATTTTTTAAATCATGTAATTTTATGATAAAGATTGAAAATTTCAATATAGAATTCCCTTTTCTATACTTTCATCCTATTAAAATATATAGGCTAAAAAAAATTGCTCCCACCACTGGTGGTCTTAAGAGGCATCATCGCTTTTGCCTTGGAACCTTCACCCTCTGGTACTCAATTGTCTCATCATGTCTACAAATTATGGATGCACCATCGTTAACCATTTTTTTAATTTTTTAAATTTTTAGAGAGATTTAAAAATACTAAAAGAGCAATGATCTGTTGATCTGCAAGTTACCCTTCTAGCATCTCGTTTGTGAAATTGCTCAAGACTATAAGGTATGACAAATATAATAGTCATGATATGTTGATGATAAAATTTGAGTGAAAGGTGAAGATCTTATATCCTCATTATATTTGTTCCTCATAGTTTGTGTTGTTTAGTTGCAGGTGGATTTGAGATTTTAGAGCCATGCAGTCTTTGCTCTCTAAGAGGCTGCTGAGGCTTATCTAGTGTGTTTGTTTGAGGACACCAACCTATGTGTTATTCATGCTAAGAGGGTTACTATAATGCCTAAAGATATCTAACTTGCCAGGCGTATCTGTGGCGAACGTGCATAGTTTCACACTCTAAATTTCCATTATTGCATACATCTCTTTGTTATTGTAGAAACATTTCTTTTGTTTTTGTTTTGTGTGTAAAATATAATAGCATTTTTCAATATCTCTTCATGGAATCTTTTGATTGTGCTTAAGCATGTATTAAGCAATCTATAAAATATTAGGACTCTGTTCTTAATATTTCTTGGTTCATAATGAATTCTCTCTGGTTAATGCATTCCTTATATTTGCAATTGTTGTACTATCGTTAAAATTGGCCACAATCTTTCTTGCCCAGTCCACAGTACCAAATGGCCGAAACACTAGAAGGCTCCAGTGACCATCACCAAAGTTCTTCACGTTTCTAATGAATACCAATGCATGTTGCTACAAGAAGTGGGGTTTTGTATGACTATGACATCATTATGGAAAAATAATATTTATTTAGTCCCAATGATCTGTTTTAATTTTTCATTATCTTATCGCATCTATTTTTTATTTAATTCTTACTATGTTCTTAAATAATCTTTAATTTTTGATTAAGCAACTCAATAGTTTCGATAGATGCTAAAACATAATACTTGCCTGGTTCTCTGAACCACGAAAAAAGGCCTATGAATAGGAATTAAAGGGAAACTAACTAGCCAAAGCAAATGCTAGACAGAGAAAAATAGAGTATGAATAACTAAAAAGCAATATCATTTGCTCTATTTTTTCATTTTGATCAATTAAGTCGAGCTAAATATTATGGATTTAATTTGGCTAAAAAAAAATTAACAATTTAAGCGCTTATTGTGTTTCAAGCTAATTAGGATCAATATTGGTTTCAAAGAAATAGATTAGTAATACGTACAAATAAGTTTCTATCCAGGACCTATTGATTCAATATAACGTGAAAATTTACCACGGCTTCATTACATTCCTATCCTTCTTGATGTTGATTAATATCAAGTGACAAGCATTATGTTCATATACAAGCCACGAAGAAGAGACTAACACACTGGAGCTTTAATACGAAAGAACAAACCTCAGCTTCTTGTAATTTACACGTCTACTCACTCTAATTTTCACGTGAAGGCTGGAGAAAAACCAATGATGTATTATTATGTATATGCTATTAATTAATCAAGGGTATCAACACATGAATAGAATCAAAATCATAAACAGTATTTTTGTTGACAGGTGACAAAAAAATCAAATTAGCTATACCCAGATGCCGTTGCTCGAAATTTCTTAATGGATCACGAATAGCTTGTAGTAACCAAGAGGAGTACGAATAGCCAAAGGTGGCGTGGTGACCTCAACTTCAGACACAGGTCTTCCCAGATTTGTCACTCTTCTTGGCTCTAGCACCAGCATCCTTTAATTCATGGAGAATGAGTATGTGTTAAATGTCGGTAACAACATCATCACCGATACCATATTTTAAACTAATGTTGCTGTCACCTGAAACCTTAGCTTCAGCTTCTGACCATACTTGAGTTTAGCTTGAGAAGAAGGAGACGCAATTTTTGGATGAACATTATTAAATCTAGACTCTAAATACGTTGGTGAAAATACCTCAAATCTGAACTCCATTCCATTGTGAAGTAGAACACCTGTGGAGTGGTATATCCATGGAATATTAGTCGGGTTTTGTAATTTAAACTGAGACCTCACTGGGCTATTCGTTTTATACAGAATAGGTTCAACACTGCTTTATGACCTACTTTTCATCCAGCAATCCCTAAAGCCGCTCTATTGATGATTAAAATGTTACTGTTAGGAAGTATTGCCATGTCATTCATGAGTCTAAATCTGGGCACGGTCTCTGTGACCTACTGTGGATTCAGGTCAGTGATCTTGATCTAAGTACAAGCATTCAAGGCAGGAAGAAATTTTCCTTCGTTGGTCTGCTCATACAAACCTCTCGGGCTTTACCATAAATTAAAACCTTTACTTTGACACTATTAGCCTGTAAATTCTTCAAAGGTAATAACACTGTCAAGCCTGCACTGGGATATGACCTGGGATCTCTACTTGGTATTTATGGGTAGGTCCTGACCACCTTCTTCTTATTGTATTAGTCTAGTAAGATGGCTCGATTGTTAGCGAAGATGAACAGGTTGCCATCCACGTTAAAAAAGACAATGGGGTACAAGTTGTTCTCTATACTAGCATTATTGTTCTGTACTAGAAACGGTAGACTGTAACTATTTCTAGCATTTGTTTTAGGATAAAACTCATAATTGAATGCTCTTCTGCCATCAACTATAATCTAACGTCTGTTTGGAAGAACATGATTAGTGGAGTACCACTTTCGCTCCACCCTGCCGTCAACTTCTTCCTATTCACAATTGGGGCAAGGACTAATCATCTGAACTGTATGTTCCCCATCATTGAAGCCACCTATCTAGATGAGAAGATCGTTTAGAGCGATGGAGCTGGAGGAACACCAAACATTAGTCTGGACAAAGAGAGGGCGGAAAGAGTTGGAAGTGACGTCGTACTTGAGGGTGTGAATTGTGCAATCTATTTTGATGATTAGCTCTCTGTGGTTTTGCCAGTATTTGCCGTTGGGAAGGGATAAGTTAGAGAGGCCAAAGTCAGTGAGGTTGAAAATGATGACATGATCGTGGTGGAGTAATTGCATGTGCAAGGCCACGATGCTAATGCTATTTTATAGAAGCTGCCATCCTCCATTACTGACTTTAGTGAGAGATAATAGGTGGCAAAAAAGAGGTGGCGAAAGAGAAAACGAGCAAGAAGAAGAAAGGCTACTTGTGTTTTGTACTTTCTAGATTGTTTGGATTCAAGTAATGCCTTGGGCAGCTCAGGCTATCTAGGCTTAATACTCACTAATTAACTTGTGACACATCGATATTATGTATAACTATTACAATTAAGACATTTATACTCTTAATCTTGATAATATGTAGTTTGAAAATGTGAACCATCTGGTTCTTTGCTTCTTTCTTTAGAGATCTATGGCATCTGAGGTGGGGTCCATGTTCTTTAACAAGCGTGTAGACCAAACACCTTTATCATCTTTGGGATAGACTCTGAGTTTAATCTCAGAAGGGCAGCAACAGTTCTCTCCTAGTGCTGCCTCAAGTTTCCTCCTAGTATGTTAAAAACATCAATGGTAGCTTTTTTCTTTTGGCTTTATTTTGCAAAATATTTACCACTTTATCACACTTTTACACCCACTAGGACAGGCCAGGACAAAACTCAATAGGAAAGAATCGTTTTGCAAGAAAGGCATCTTTCAGCTATGGCAAGCTCTCGCTCTCTAGATATAACTCGCATGACACGAGCCTATTTCACATATGTACCATTGTCTCTTCATTCTTTGCTTTTTCAATTGCTATGTGCCTTCGATGAGCATTTTCCCTCATTCCTTCCAAGTTAGGTCTTAATAATATTACAAGTAGAAGAACAGGGAGTTGAAAAAATGTCAAATTATATATCCTTAATGAGATGTTAGTGAAGTTAATGTTAGGGTATGTTGAAAGGTCTAGCAATCTCAATCTTTAATTGTGAGTTATCTGTGCTTTGAGATTTCTTTTAGACAGTATGAGGGAATTTTCTACTAATTAAGTTATGCTTGACAAGCTTTACGCACTAATAGACATAATTGATCATTATCTTATTTTTTAGTGGTAACTAATAATCTATCCCTCTGTCGAAATTATCATGTAATAAACTTGTTAAATATATACTAGTCTAATCTGAAGTGAAATATAATGATATTTAATCATAATGTCCTTAATTTTGCATATATTAGTATTCGATTCTCTCACCTTTTTTAATTTCTAATTGCTGTGCCTGCTAAAAAAAATGCATACCTATACACACAAAGGACTTGTCACCTGCTTTTTTACACGCAAACATCACACCGACAATTATCTTAGCACCAATAATTTCGTCAAGAACTCTGTCATTCCTATGCTTAGATTTAAAAATTAATTAAGACCAACTAAACTCGATGGCATGTTCAAAGAGACTGATTGATTAATTGGAACTCGTTGTCCAATTAACCTATGAGGGCTAATTTAATTACAACATACTAGTAAAAAGGATGCCATGCATCCCATAATGAACAAGATTATGATAATTTATGAGTGAAATAAAAAGATGAAATTACCAAGCTAGAGAAAAATAATCAAAATGCATGTGTTGAAATTTATGCACATAAAAGATTATATAGAGTTGATATGGCTTGAGATCAATCATGGTAGCTTGAATTAGATTAGGTAATAATAAAATTTTACTATGATTAGACAGCATGAGGCACAGGAAATGGTGAAGCTAGTTAAATTGACATGGATTAAACTTGTCCAGGAAGAAATGAGGGAGATAAATTAATGATCAATAGGCATATATTCTTGTTTAGGTGTAAGCTTTAAGTCTTCAAAGGCAAGCTGGCATTTGGTTGTGTTATGACTCATGTGCCTTTGCTTGCTAAGCCTCAATGGAAAAGTTCCATCTCCGATTGATCCACCCCCTACTTCAATCTGCCCATGCACCTTCTTGCGCCCTAGTTAAGGCATCTTCCTTTCCTTTACAATCAACACTTGCTTTGCTTGCTGCATGTGGCTACTAACGATAATGGTGTGTTGGTCATTAAATTGAATCATTTCAAATGGAAAAATAATCAGCAAAACCTTTGTGATTATATTGCCAAATTTCAAACTTCCTTTGTGACTTGCATCCTAATGTTGAGAGTGACTTGCAGTAACACACATTCGAACAATGAATTATGTTTATTGCTTGATTATTATTGTCACTTACTTCACCTTCAAACCAAGTTTTTTTGTTGTTGGTGATATCAAAGTTAAGGGAGTTTAATCTTAAAGGCTTGCCAGAATTATGGCATGTCTCTAAATTAAAATTGCATTATAAAAATACTTATAATACAAATCACTTATCAACTAGGTATTTATATCAGTAATAAGATTTAATCTCACAATTTCATAGATTGTAGATTAAATTATTATTAACCGACTAATATTTGCTCACAAGGAATAACTTTTTGATCAAAGCATATATAGTCAAATATTTCTGAGACACATTAAAATGATTGATTTGTTGGGGCAGTCTGCGTGGAGCTTCAAGGATGTACGAAAGAGGAGCCATTCAACATATCAGGGATGTTAAGACAAAATACCACTTATCATATCTTCCATCTTGCTTAGCCTACTGGGACTCTCTTTTTTAGTATATTGTTGTTTCAATGCAGTTATGTTGACATAATTTGGGGGGGGTGAAATTTAAATTTCGTAATGATTAGTCTTATTTAAATATCTTCTACTCATATTTATGTCGGGCGTGCGGTACTTTTGCATTAGACATTTATTTGTTTGGAGATCTTTTAAGACTCTGGACCTATTATGAATAATCTTTAACTTTTTGATTTAATAAAATGATATTTTTGGCTTTGGCGAAAATAACTCTTACATTTGGGACCAAATTATGAAAAAGATTGAGCCAAATTTTACCAATACACCTCGGTTACGTCCCCATGTCATTAATTTCAATCTATCGTATCTCTTATAGAAGGCCACAAAGTTTTGGTGCTCGATTTTCCTAAAAATGGCAAAGGAATCGAAAGATGATGGATTCACTTATAATTAAAAGTCAATA
>NW_026556032.1:0-43485 GCF_029017545.1 Prosopis cineraria | reverse complement strand
AGATGTAGTCTTAGTTTTGTGATTATTAATTAATTAATCTTTTTAGTTCAACCATCTTTCATTTCCTACTTAGGCTAGTTCTTTATCCATTGTTCCACTCTAAACTTGTGTTCTTGTGATAACTGTTTCATTTGTTTTTAAATATTCATTAGTCAAATCTTGCCTCAATGTTGGACATAACAATACCATTCTATTCGAGAGCCGACATCCCTAGTATCTTCACTCCATGACATTTGACTCGTTCTCAAGTCATTGCTATGATATCAACCATTCATCAAAGCACTAATGTTATGAGCACAAGTCTAAAGGAATGGCTCATCCTAAAAGACTAACATATTAGAAGACAGCACATTGAACTACTTATTTTAAGTAATTAGATATATAAGCATGTGTATAATGGTAAAAATTAATGGAAGAATGACATTTAAGGCCTCTCAAGGGAATTTATCAAAATAAGGACCCATCAGTTTTGCATCCAATATGGTCTTTTGCAAACACGTATAGGTTGTTAAAAATTGAGCTTGTTAAATTTCTAAGAAAACTCTAACAAAAAATACAAGTTAAGGTTCAACTTTTAATAATATATACGTGTTTTTGAAATTAAATGTTATCAATCAATGTGTTCCAAGTAATAATTTTGATTAATTACTCTTCTACTCCTATTTATAAGATCATACTCACTGGTTCTTCAATAATTTACAAAATGTAATAAAATATTTATAACTCATTTTTTTAAAAAACACTTTTGTCTCTCTTTAACTTTTAGCTTAATTGATAGATTTTCCATCCTTTCTTCCTTCCCTAATGAACTACTTTATCAATCAAAGGGTGACTTTGAAATGTTGTAAATTAAAATTTTTTGCGAGCATTGACTAATTGTAACCAATTTTTTTAATCTCATGAAAATATTTGACTAGGGCTATCTTCTTATAAAAAGACACAAGTATTGGAATTCAAAATTTGAATTCCAATTTGTTTAACTCTTCAATGAAAAAGTTAAATCAAAATTTCTCCAGATTGTTAGAATTGAATTGTGTTGTTCGGTCTAACTAGTAACTAGCTTATAGTTCACTCCAGTCAATCTTAAGAACTAAAAGTAACGTAAACCAGGATACAATCAATCAAAACCAATGAAAATTGATAAAAATTGATCAAGAATTTATCTTTTTCATTTGTTTAAAATCTCAGTATTCCAAGCCAATGCTATTTTATGTTTTATATGTCTCGTGATTGGTTTTTCTCTTGTGTTATATATCACACAACCACATCAACTTCAAACCCATGTAATCAAAATTAAAAAAATCATCAAGGTGAATTAGACAAAATAATGATTTAAACCAAATTGTTGACTGTTTTATGATCTAAGGATAGTAGAGAAAGAAAAAAAAAATTATTGCTTCTCATACAAAGCAGATGAAAAAAAAAATGAAGAAATGAGTTGTTGAAACTAGAAAATGATAGCAAAAATAAAAAAAATGCCACTTTGCTAATCAAACACACTCACCTTTAGAACCAATTGTAGCAATCCCTTGTGTTAACATTCTATGACTATGCGTTAATTGAGAAAAGTTTACTAACATCACCCATCATTTGGTAAAACATAAATTATTTTAATTATTAAAATTTTAGCTCCTAGCGATCATGCATTAAATGCCTCCATGATGTCAAGGTCCTAATTAACTTTTAGTTTGATTAACCTATTTTAGTTGCCAATCTAAAATCTCCGAAGAAAATTCTTTTCCTTTTTTAAAAAGAATTATTTCACGGTTTAGAGAGTTGAAAATTATATGAGTTCAAATCTTTAACAGAGATCTCAAATTTCAAGATTCACATACGCCACTCTTAAAGAAATAAAGTTCTAAAATTTCAAGATGCTCCCTTGGAAAAGTGATGTTGAGAAGGGTTTAATATTGAAACAAGAAAATAACATGGAATGAGATTGACTTACCTCTTGAATAATTATAGGGAAGTTTCTTGGATGGTGCCAAGAATATTGATAGAATGAAAGGTGCAAGAAAAGACACGGGAGCAAGGCATATAATAATTAGTAATGTGTAAATTATAAGATTGAAGAGAAGGAAGAGAAAGAATAGATAAGAGAAAGAGATGTTAATGCTATTGAAATGTGGTTTAGGTGTGAAGAAATAGGTAAGGTAAAGAGGCTGCAATTAGGGGTTTTCACCACTAGATTTAAGATATGATTTATATCTTAAATTTTAAGTTTAGATTTAGATTTAGATATTGTATTTTTTTTTTGTTATGCATTTGAAAATTCAAATTCAGTTATTTAAAGGGTATATTAAGATGTTGAAATCTTATTGGATATAAGATATATGCATTTTATTGACTCCTTGATTGTAGGATTTTAAATTAAAAAAAATCTAGTTATTGTTTTCTATGTGATCACAATTAGAATTTAATTATATTTTCCTCTCTCTTCTTATTTAGGTTACCAGAGTTTTTCGTTTAAGCTATGAAAGACTTTAAAACCCTACAACTAATATTTCTTTGATTTTATTTGGCTTAAAGAAGAAAGTATGATTGTGAGTGTACAAAGAATGGTAAGAAGTTTCCCTTGGAGAATATATCTCACTCAATCCTTGCTTTAATCACAAAATTTATTTCTTTACCCTTAAATTGTGTTAAAAAATGTCCTAAAAATTTCTAGAGATTAGCACCAAGTCACTTAATGTTACTAATGAATTTTTATTAATTACTAGCTACCTCGAATACTCAAGAATCACTCAATTAGTTGCATGAGTGATTAAATGACCCTTGCCCTTGCCCCAATCATAACAAAATTTTGTTCAAGTCAGATTTAAACTACTAGACCAATATATATAAAATGCACCAATATGACTCGTATACATATTGGCAAGTATCAATTAATGCAACAAGGGATTGTAATTAAAAACAAAATTCTAGCAACACAGTCATTCAAGCAATTCATTAAACACTTTTTGGGCATGACAAAATTGCCAAAAGAACTAAGGATCTAAAGGTACAAATATCATTGTTCCAAATTACAACTCAAAATCCAATGGAAATAGAAGGAAAGGAATAAGAAATGCTCATTAAATGTGAAGCTTTCTTCTCCTTGGAAATAAAGATCCTAGCCACGCATGGAAAGCCTCATCAAGACTCCATTAAAACTCCAAATTCTCACGGCCATGGCACCAGGGGAGAAATTTTGTACAGTAGAATTTTCAGCAAAACTCGATGATTCCAGTAAGGTTTTGGTGCGGGCAGTGAGATGAAGACAACGGTGAAGTTCGATCTTGATTTGGACAGCTGGATGAATAGATATGGAGGGGAGAGTGACCAAAGTAGTGAGAGAGAGCCGCAATTTGGGAGTCGAAGAAGCTGTGAAGAAGTAGGAAAAAATGCCAAAGTCAATTCCCACCAAAAAAAGAAAGAAGAATGATGATGAATTTTTTCGAAAAGGACGTCCTGGAGAAGAATCCCAAAATCATCAAGTCTCCTTTGACAAGGTAAGAAAAATGTGACTAAATTGTGTCAAGTGTGTAAGTACTCTAAAGGGGTATGAGTGTATGTATGTTTAAGGATGTGTCATGTGTATTAGTGCGATAAAATGTTTATGAAAATTTATTTGAATGCTGGAAAAATAAAACTAACAAAAAAAGAATTAATAAATCAAAATAAGACTAAACTAGATTTATAAATGAAGTATGATAATGCAAATGAAAAATAAAAATAAATAAAATAAATAAAATAGGAAATTTGGAATTGACACGCTTGACTGTATGCTCAAATTAATTATTCCAAAATTATTATTATTTACATTTTTATTCCAAAGACTTTTAAAATTGCAAATTAATTTTAATAAATCAAATAATGTTCAAAATGCTCAAAATACCCAAACAAGTGTCAAAAACCTAGAGTGAAAGGAATAAAATAATGACGTAAAAAATATTATTTTTCAGAGAATAATCACAAAGTTATTTGATAAATTTATCTTAAGTCTTTAGTCTCTTAGAAAATAATTGTAGTTAGATCACAAGGGTCACAGTAGATCTAAAAAAGGTTCAGTGAAAACATAGTTGGATACCAAGATCTCATAGATAGATCATGTCATGCCCTGAAAATAAAGGGTGACTGGCACGGGTGCGAACTACATCCTGCGCTCCTGTAAGCCTTAAAATAAAAATTTCTTCCGTAAAAAAAATTAAATTATGTAAAAATTCTAACACTTTGAATATTAATTGTCATAACATGACTTCAGCATTTTTTTTTTAAATTTCGACAGAACTTCCCCTGTAACTACAATCTCCCAAAAGTTCTACAACAAGATTTTTCAGTAAACAGTATCATTCAGGAGCTTAGCTCTTTCCAACCAGCAATAGTATATAGATCAAAACAAAACCCTAACAGCAATCTATGTGGAGCAACTGATCTTTCTTCTAAATTTAAAATGTGTGAATACTAAAATATTTATATATAAAAAATAATAATACCAAGCAAAATTTTCAACCCAACATAACTGTGTTGCCCTTTTTAAGGCCGGTGGTAGGATCAGCGTCAGCTAACGAGTATGAGACCAAAATAAATTTTTCCATTGAATATCGTCCCAACAATAAATAATTGATCATGAATAAATAGAAAAGTTTAAAATAATTATGTAACCAAAGAGGCAACTCTTTCCATAAAAATTTCATAAGCTTTGGAATGAAATGGTTCTATCAAAGTTAAATAAAATCGTAAACCATTGGACTATCATAAAACTTGTTATTTTCACTTGATTTCAAGAGAGCATGTAAATGAATACTTATAAATAAGTTGCTAAGTAAGAACCAATGGAATTTAGAATCACCAAATAATCAGATTATAATTATAGGGACTTATTAGAATAATTAACAAATGTGGACACATAGTCCATAGGGTAAATAACCAAACTTGGCCAAAGTCACGAAGACAAATGTGGACACATCAGTCCACAAGGGTAAATAACCAAATACAGCCGAAACTATGAAATAAACATGGACACACAGTCCACAAGGGTACTGCTAACCAAACATGGCTCAAAGCCACGAAATCAAATGTGAGTACAATGCTCACAAATAACCATCCCTCCGTTCCACGTGCCTTGGCTATCGCATGGGGCTAGCACCTCCTATGAACACCCTACTAGCTAGGTGTACCATGGTGCGCCAAGGGCTAACGGAACTACCGTTAGCAACCAGTATTATGTATAAAGTCCCTTTCTTCTTTTTTTTTTCTTAAATCATTTTGAAACATGTGAGAAAATCATCACTTTCAAGATACATTTCTCATTCTCAAAATCAAACTCGCATGAATTCTTTTAAGCATTAAAACTTGCCAGAATCAAATTTCATATCTGATGCTCATACTTGCATTTATTGAATAAAATAAAAAAATTTCAATGTCGAACTTGTATAAATCATTCTCTATATCAATCCAATATTTGATAAAATAAAAATCTCATAATCAAAGTTCAAACTTGATTTAATTGATCAAATAACATTTCCAATTTTGTAAAGCTAATTTTTCAAAATAAAGTAATGTTAATCAATAATATTCAATAATCGCATTAATGCTATTAAAATGATTTTCTAAAAAACGTAATATTCTAGTAAAAGAAATTTTGATTAAAAAAAATCAGTTGGGACGATATCCACTTACCTGAAATTTCCAGAATTCAAGAATTCACCTTTTTAATGCCAGCTAAATTCTCCTCCTCTAAATATCTTATGAATTAAATTAAAATTTTTTAAATAAACTTCCCATAATCTCAATCATTTCCTCCCAATATTACTACCATCAAAATTGAACTAAAGTAAATTTGAAATTTTAGGAGCAAAACTTTACACGTAAAAGTCCCTCAGAACCATAACTCAATACTCCATCATAATGCCATCTATTTCTCAAAAATTCAAATAGTTTGATACTAATTTCATACTCAAATTTCTTTTGGAATCTTCAACTTACATTCATAGAGCAATGGTACTCAACTTGGAAATATCATTCACAAGGATAAATGAAATTTAAAATCAACTTCAATCCTTATAATAAACATTTCAACAAACAACTTATAAGCACCAATATTTAAGTTTTATATCTAAGTTGTTCTTCTCCCAACTTCACCCTATAAATTTTTCAACATCAACCAACCCAAACAAAAAGTTTATTTAACTCCAAAATTATAACCCATATGCATATTATTACCAAGCTTCAAAATAAATTTTCAACTCAAATTTGAGTCTTCTCCTTCCTTCAACGGTACGAGCAACAGTAGAAACAGAGGAGACAATTTTTTTTCCAATCATCCATTCAATGATTCACACACAGAAACTATGAGAATTAAGTAAGCTCAAGACTTATTTACCTCCATTAACATTGGCATACACAAGAAGAAAAGAAGACAATGGTGGTAGGGGAAAAGTGATAGCCAACAAAATGAACCTTCCACAGCCACTAATCTATTCCCACGACATAGATTCTTCAGATAATAAGAGAAAAGATCAAAGCTTCCATCTTAAGTTACTCACGGTGCCCAAACACAGAAAGAAAGGGAAATGGCGTGCCTGAATAGTGAAGGAAAAGAAACAATCACCATGAACAAAGAAAAGATGAGAATCCCAATATTAACGGAACAAGTAGGGGAAAGAAGAAATCTTAGTTTGCTTATACACCCTCACCGACAGCAAAAAGGAAGAAACTTCACCGATCTGGAACAAGAAAAGGAAACGAAAATAGAGGCCATGAGTCTGACGAACCACCCTCACCCTCACACTGTTTTTTCTTGTTTTATTTATCTAAAAATTAATATAACTACAATTAAAACACCAACTTATGTATTTACCCTTCTCTCTTCTTGTTTGTTTGTTTTTTTTCCTTGGGTTATTACAGATCATAACCACATTAGGCATTATAAAAGGTTACTAAGTCATAAAGTACATCTGTTCTCTAGTAAGATAATGACCAATGATGATTTTAGAATACAAGGATAATGACCTGGGTTGAGTTTAGATAACTACTACAGAGAGAGTAAAAATCTTTACATATAATTTACAAGCCAACTTTTAAAGTTTACAAATCTTTTAGAAATTCACAATTTTAACTAGAAGTGAGTATATCATAATTTATAAATCTATTTTTCAAAATTTTTATGTCATAATTTATAAATACTTTTTTTAAAAACGCATAAGTCCTCGTTTGAAAATTCATAGCTTACTTAATATATCTGAAATTGATAAATGAATGTATTTTTTTTATATCAATTGAGTTGTAAATTAAAATAGTGTGATAATTTATAAGTTTTCTACTAAAATTAATGAGGCATCTTTATTAAATTTACAATTTATATCATTTTTTTAGATAATATAATGTAGCTTACATTAAATCTAACCTCCATTTTAAAAGTGTGGAGATATGTGTAAAAATCTGATAGTCCAGGATGTGATTTTACACATCTAAAAATGAGGGATTTTATTTGCAATAGAGCTTAAGCTAAGAGGGATATATTATGGGTATTTTGGCCTTTTTAAATAATTAATCTGTCTCGTCCAAAAATTCAAAAACAAAAAAAAACACTCATTAAAATTTAAGCTCTCAACTTCTAAATCCTTTGCATGAATTGGCCCAAGGGAAAATGATAATAAAATCTCTTTAAATTATATAAATGACAAGTTGACTTTTCAAAATGCTATAATTCCGCTGAAGTCTCTAAAGACTTTTCTATCATTAATAGATTTATATAAATGACCAAATTACCCTTGTTGAAAATAAAATGATCACAATTTTTTTCTTAAATTCGCAAAATCCAAAAGCAAATTATAACTTTGCATATCAAATTCTTAATATTGCTACAAGTGTTAGAAATAACAAGTGATGATCATAAGGTTTGCTTAAATAATCACAACTTTTCTTCTTATATTGTAATAATGTAACAACAAATCACAACTTCCCATGTTAAATTCTTGATATTGCTATAAGGGCAATTTAATCATTTATATAAATTCATTAATGACAAAGAAGTTCCTAAGGACTTCAGTACAATTATGGCATTTTGAGAGACCAGATTGTCATTTATATAATTCAAAAGGGATTTTATTATCATTTTTTCAAAAATAAAAGTGCTTTCCATAAAATCATTGCCCAAATATTTGTGCGCCATAGAACAAATAAAACTCATTGTTTTCATATCATAAAGATGTAGTCTTAGTTTTGTGATTATTAATTAATTAATCTTTTTAGTTCAACCATCTTTCATTTCCTACTTAGGCTAGTTCTTTATCCATTGTTCCACTTCTAAACTTGTGTTCTTGTGATAACTGTTTCATTTGTTTTTAAATATTCATTAGTCAAATCTTGCCTCAATGTTGGACATAACAATACCATTCTATTCGAGAGCCGACATCCCTAGTATCTTCACTCCATGACATTTGACTCGTTCTCAAGTCATTGCTATGATATCAACCATTCATCAAAAGCACTAATGTTATGAGCACAAGTCTAAAGGAATGGCTCATCCTAAAAGACTAACATATTAGAAGACAGCACATTGAACTACTTATTTTAAGTAATTAGATATATAAGCATGTGTATAATGGTAAAAATTAATGGAAGAATGACATTTAAGGCCTCTCAAGGGAATTTATCAAAATAAGGACCCATCAGTTTTGCATCCAATATGGTCTTTTGCAAACACGTATAGGTTGTTAAAAATTGAGCTTGTTAAATTTCTAAGAAAACTCTAACAAAAAATACAAGTTAAGGTTCAACTTTTAATAATATATACGTGTTTTTGAAATTAAATGTTATCAATCAATTGTGTTCCAAGTAATAATTTTGAATTAATTACTCTTCTACTCCTATTTATAAGATCATACTCACTGGTTCTTCAATAATTTACAAAATGTAATAAAATATTTATAACTCATTTTTTTAAAAAACACTTTTGTCTCTCTTTAACTTTTAGCTTAATTGATAGATTTTCCATCCTTTCTTCCTTCCCTAATGAACTACTTTATCAATCAAAGGGTGACTTTGAAATGTTGTAAATTAAAATTTTTTGCGAGCATTTGACTAATTGTAACCAATTTTTTTAATCTCATGAAAATATTTGACTAGGGCTATCTTCTTATAAAAAAGACACAAGTATTGGAATTCAAAATTTGAATTCCAATTTGTTTAACTCTTCAATGAAAAAGTTAAATCAAAATTTCTCCAGATTGTTAGAATTGAATTGTGTTGTTCGGTCTAACTAGTAACTAGCTTATAGTTCACTCCAGTCAATCTTAAGAACTAAAAGTAACGTAAACCAGGATACAATCAATCAAAACCAATGAAAATTGATAAAAATTGATCAAGAATTTATCTTTTTCATTTGTTTAAAATCTCAGTATTCCAAGCCAATGCTATTTTATGTTTTATATGTCTCGTGATTGGTTTTTCTCTTGTGTTATATATATATATATATATATATATGATGATGATGATGATGATTCAATGGTAATTTTTGTTAATAATGGATCATAATTATACTTTGTTAGTTGGATTATAAACTTAATGTCACATATTCAATTTGTTTTTAAATACAAACAAATTTCAACCAACTTAGTTAATCATGATAATTATATCTAAAATTTAAAATGTGTAGACTAAAATATCCTTGTACCTTTTGGTAATTTGTGATGAACAACAATTAGTTTTATTATAATTTTGGTTGGATTAACCATAAACCTTAGTTAATTAATTTAAAATTTTTGATGGCTTCGACGAAGATGAATATTGAAACTTGTAAGTATATGTGATTCATGAAATATGTTGTGTAAATGGGAAGAAAGATGATTGCTGGAAGTGCTGCTGGGGAAATAGGAGAGGCGCAAGAGATCATTGATTTGGCAGTGAAGCACAATATTGCGGCTGATATTAAAGTGATTCTGATTGATTTAGAGCGAGTCGCCAAAAACAATGTCAATTAAATATCGTTTTGTGATTGATGCGGCCAACATCCTCCATGATGTCTCTCTTCTCGAATTGAAATTGACAATGGAAGTATAATGTTAGGTCAAATATTAATTTCTTCAAATATTATTTTCACAGCTTTGAAAAAAAGTTAGGTTAAGTATTAATTTCTTAAAATATTTTATATCTTTCTAATTATATCCTCATTAAATACTCTATATGAGTGTTTTAATAATGATAAATAAAATTTTAATGCATAATTTTTGAAAAAGAGTAATAAATGATGTAAGAGTATAATTGAAAAATAATTATAAAAATTATTTAATGCCCTATATTATGAACTGGATAAGGCTTCTAGAAAACACCTTATATTGTGATTTGGTGGGAGAATATATATACGTATACATATATATATTTATATATCTCTAAAGCAAGCCAATGGTCTTATAGCCTTGAGACATGAAAGCTCCCTTATACATAAATAGGCAGTCACAAGTTGGGTCTCATTTATAGCTTCAAGCGTTAAGGCTTATTTTTGTCAATAAACTTATTTTTGAGGAGCATTGAGCATCTTGTACAAATGAGAGACAATTTTCCCCAAACCATTTTTCCAAGAAGTGAAAAATCCTCTAGGAACATTGAAAACCCTAAAAACTTGCTACAATTAAATTTAATAAATATTGTTAAAATAGTAAATATTTTAATATTTAATAATTTAAATATGATTATTTATGAATATATTCATCCAAAAATTATAAATCATAGAAAATTAATATTGATTAAGTTCTTTAAATCTTTTAGGTTATGTGCAATTTTCTTGGTCAACTAATGATTAATAAATTATATTTAGTTATAATCAAAAAATAAGATATTGTCATCCTGTCAATATCTTTTAAATTATATTTAGGATTTGGATATATTATTTTATTATTTTTAAAATTCTCTAAATAAAGTTAGAGTTTTCATTTGTGTAGAGTTTTTGAGTATTATCGAATAGAAGTCAATAATATTGGTGATATTTTCTTTCTCTCCTTTCTATCTTCTCTCTCCCACTCCTTTTCTCTTTTCTCTCTCACCCTTTTCCCCTTCTTGCTTTACATCACATGACCACCTGAATTCTTTGCATTAATATCAACTAGCAAAACACCCGTGTGATGCACGGGTCATGTACCACAATTTTATAAATAAATATCAATTTTTTAGGAAAAATTTTCTTGAAAGAATAATTTGTAATAAACATATTCTCTGTATCATCATATACATAATGAAGCTGTGTAATTATTGTCATTAACATCAAATATGCATATAGAATAAAGCAAATGGTAAAAAATAAATGCATATGATGTAATGCGATGAGAAATAGATTAACAAAAATTCATAATTATTTAAATTAAATTATTGAATATTTTCATATCAAATACATTAAAGTTCTATATGTGAAGTAACATTCCTCATCAAGAACTAATGTTTTTTAAAACCTCCTTATTTCAAACATGAGAAAAAAAACATATAATTATGGACATGGATAAGTACATGACAAGGAAAGTATAAACTAACATAACATTAGCTCTGTCCCTCACTCTTATTAATAGTCATAATAAAGGCCAACGTTATGGGAAACAAACTCCTTATCATAGTAAATGGCAACCTAGAATTAGATGGACACGCAGCAATACGTGATATATATATATATATATATATGTATATGTATATGTATACTTTCGTCCCTACATTTGATCCAAACATTTCTTAGACCTCAATAACATATTTTCTAATTTGTGTATGTATGTGTATCATTGCACGATTCTATAAATTTATCAATATCCTGTATTAAAATAATTAGAGTACCCATTTTTAACATTATTCATGATTCAGGAGGCCTAATATTGAAATTAAATTTAGAAAAGAGAGTACAGGTCATCAAATAAATACATGTTCCTCATCATTTTTCACAACACTGTTTGAGCTTAAGTATACAACTTCCTCACTAGAAAGTAGGAACATGTATATGTTTACTTTTCCAATCCTAACCAATGTAGGAGATAGTATAGCCATATGAAATTTGAGAAAGTTAAATTAACAATGAGCTTTATTAGGTTATCTAAATCATGCAATAACAAATTTAGCTGGAATCTTAATATTCATGGATCCTTTATTAACTGTAGTAGCAGTTCCATCACCAATTGATATTTCAATAAGTAAAATCTTGAAAGGTACTAATAGATACTCTAGTATTTCTTATTAGAAGCTTAATGTTTATTATTAGTGTAAAAAGTTGACAATTATCCCAAATATACAAAGAGTTAATAATGGCAAAAAAAAAAAATCTCTCTCAACTCACCTGGAAAACATGAAAGATTTATATGAAGTCTCAACCAAAGGTCAGGTTGGACCAATTTTGATCTCAACCTGGTGTTTAATCTGTCCCAATCTCCTAGGTAAGATTGAACTTGCCGGGTTATCAAGCTAATATTACACCCCTAATGCATATTAAATTTTTATCCATTAATTTTTTAGTATCTATATTTTTCTTAAATTATAATAATTTTTAAAATTTTTATAAAACTATTTTTATTCATATTTATCTTGAGTTTAAAATTATTGAAGTTATTTTTTTTAATTTGAATATAAGTATTGAAATATTTTGATATAAATCTATTTTCAAATAAATAAATTTTTAATATGATTTGAAATTAATTGATTGGAATTTCATTTATATTCAACATCTAAGCAAAAAAATGATTTTTTTCTTTAATAAGAATAATAAAATTCTTACCAACAACTTTTCTTCATTCAATTATTTTTTGATATAATTACCCATTATTCATTAGTCAAGCCAGGTAGGATCACACTAGAGGCAAAACTCTCCTAATGAATATTTGATATTATTAAAAATAACTTTTAAATATGATTTGAAATTAATTGGACATAATTTCATGATATATTCAACATTTAATTAGAAAAGTGATTTTTTTATTGGTAAGAATAATAAAATATTCACCAACAATTTTTCTTCATTTAATTCTTAATATTTCAAATAAACCACTACATAATGAGAATGATGAATATATTAAATGTTATTAAATATTTTTTTATTATTCATGGGTATCCTCTTATTGAAGGCAATCATATTTGAGGCATGGTTGTATACTAAATGTGGGCACTACTTCTAATGAGAATTCAAAATATTACACAATATAATTATTATTTGATAATGAATCTCTAATTTTTCTTTGCAAAATAAAAATCAATGGAGGAAGAAACATTGAGGTAGACTTAGTGTGAACAAATTAATGAAAGACTAAATAAACATTAGTGATGTAAATACATGATGTGGCCGAAAGATAATTATGATAAACATATCTGTACAACAAACTCATAGAGTTACTCAAAGTCATAATCATGAAATGAAGTGATAGCCTACATTGGAGGAAATTTTAAATTTAGATTGCCAATCTAATTTAACTATCAAATATGCTTAGATTTAAATCTAAAAAATTTTCCTTGAATAATAACATAATTCATTTTTTATGGTTTTATTCATTTGGTATTGGAATAAAAGTTCAAGATCATCATCCATTGATTAATTGTATAGTTTAGATGTTTAAATAGCTAGTATTAATGTATAATTTATTGAATTAATATATTAGAAACAACCAATGAATTAAGATTTTTGTAATTCGAGTAGCAAATTCAAACTAGATTCCTAATTGAAGTTGCTTATGTACAAAATCAATTAGTATTTTTATGTAACTTTAAATTTTCAAAGTCCAATCTCATCTGATCTTTATCATTTTCTATCAAATTCCTCTTTTGTTCTTTTCACAATAATAAATATACTTCCTTTTAATTATAAATATTGTATTTTGTGAAAATCCATCCAAATCTAAACAATTAAAATTAAAATTATAATATTTTATAATTATATAAAATAACTTGACATCATAAAATATATTAGTGTTTAAATAGAACTACTCAATGGTGTCTGACCACTATATTTCAAATAGGATTGCCCCTAATAATAGGGTACTAATGAGCAAAAAAACATATAAAACCCATATAATAAAAATATATAACAATCCATACTATTAATGTCATAGATAATTTACTAAGTTACTTTTCAAATTGTATATAGTGAATAAAGAATTTTTTTAAATAGAAAAGCATAATTAGTAATAGATGAAAATTCATGCTACTTTCTTTTAACCAATTGAATTTTATGCTAGTTTTTTTTTTGAAACAAATTAGATATCTCAATCCATATGTGCCTAATAAGAAATTTGTGAATAATTAGGTAGGACTTACAAATTTTTATTAAAAATGTCAAGCTAACATTTTTCAAATATAAAATGAAAAATAAAAATTGAAGAACATTAAAAAAATTAAATAAGTATAATAAAAAGCATAAAGTATGAAAAATTTAATCAATTTTAAATTTATTTGGAAATTATATGATTGATTAAAAAATTATTCTAAGTATTTTTTTATTATATGGTTTTGGAGTTAATAAACCACGAATTTTAAATTTGCAAATAGCACACATAAATATTTAAATTTAATTATATTTAGTACAAATAATTAAATATATAAGATCTTATTGAACTTCATCCAAATTTAAACACTTAAAATTCAACTCACAATATTTCAAAATTATATAAAAATAAGTTGACAGCATATGAGATGTACAATTAGGAGCTCATAATAATATTCAAGTGAGTGGATTTAAATCTCACATATTCAAATTGTATCACTAACCGTACTCACCTTCAAGTCAACAACCAAACTTAACTCTTGAAGCACATAATTTAAAAAGGGGCAATCAAAACATATAATCATGGATAAATTTTTTCCAAAAATATATCTAAATAAAATATATGTTAATTTTTTATAGTCTTTTCTTTTTTATTTTTATTTTTCATTTATTTATTAATTTAAACTATATCTTTATTAACTTACTTTAATTTATGATTCATTTCATCCATTGATATGATGAGAAGAGAAAATTTACCCTTTGTTTGGATTAGAAAAAAAGCTAAGAGAAAAGAGAGATAAAAAATGAAAAGAAGAAAAATTGGGAAGAAAATATTATCTCTTATTGTGCTTGGATGAAAAAAAGAAAATGGAGAGAAAATAAAATGAATAAATATTACGATGATTGCAATTATTTATTTCAAAATATATTATATCTCATATAATTTTCTTTATAAAAATAAATTGAAGGAAAATTTATACCAAAATCAATCTCTTCAAAATAATTTATAAGAAAATTATTTATTTAAAATATATTTTTATGTTATTATATTTTAAAATCAAATAATTTAATGAAAATATATTATTTTTCTATTTAAAAAATATAAGAAAATAATTTATTAATTAAATTTAAATACAATACCACTTAAGGTTATTTTGATTTCAATATATATTAAAAAAAGCTCAATACAATATCCTAAAATAAAAAATTATAAAATCATCAAAAGTGAAATTCAAAAGCAAAAGTAGAAAAGGGAAACAAAAATAAAATTACTTATCAGTTGCTTTGCCTAACCTAATTGTCACCATGGAATAAAATTAGATATATCAAAGAAATTGAAGAAAATGAAAAGGCCTACTAATAAAAAAACGTGAAAATTCTAGAAGATAAGTAGGCATGGTGATAAATCCTATACGATTGGCAAAAAATTCTATACAAGTCAAATTGTTTAATGAAGTTCACTCAATTATATTTTAAAGATGAATTATTCAAACCATGATATGCTAGTCACACCTTATAGGAATATATAAATTGTTCCTATCCTGCAACAAAACAAAACAAATGTCAATGAAATGAATAACCCAAACTAACAAAATAGAAAATGATTAATTCTCATATAAATTATTGAAGAGACAAAAAATAATGATGAGGCATATAAATATACAATAGCCTCAGAAATAAATGAAATAGAACAAAAACCAGAATCGATGAATGAACATGTATCTAGTTCGCTCTATTTATAATCAGTATCAAGGCTAATGTTGGAGGGAATTTTAAATTTAAACTTTTAATCAAATAAAATTTAAATTAGATTAAAATCCAAAAAAAATAACTAATCAACAACTAAAGCAATGATTATCATTAATATTAATATATATAAATTGAAATTGAAATTGAAATTCAAGCCATCAATTTATAATCTCAATATAATTTAAATTTAAATTTAAATTTGAATATATTTTATAATAGTTTTCTTTTTAAATTAGTAGATTTCTTATTATCCATTATCTAATTATATAATGATAGAATAATATGATAAAAAATATATTTTTGTTTAGATTATATACTTCAAAAAATATATTGTTACCAAAAAATAATAGAATAGAAACATATCAAGAGCTAATAGGTTGTTCTTAAATTTTGGTCATCTTAATTTTTTTTCACACCTTAATTTTCTATCAAAACATTTAATATTGAAATAATTTTTTTTACTACAGAAAAAACATAGAGGAAAAAATTCAAAGAACAAAAAATGAACATTATAAAAAAATAACATAAGAAAAACATATCTAGAGTTAATAGACCATTCTTAAAATTCGTTCATTTTATTTTTTGTCCACATTAATTTTTGATTAAAATTTTTAATATTAAATATATAAAAATGTTGATTTGAATTTCAAATAAATAGACCTAAAATTTTTAATTCTAACCGGCACATTCATAATTTATTATAAAATAGATATTAATTTTTCTAAACCAATTTTTTAATTTAAAGAATTTTATTTAACAGGAATAATTTAACTGAATATATAATGTATTTTACTTCAATATTTTTTTAATTCTGTTTCTTTTTAATACATTTGCAATCAAAACAGATAGATCTAGCTAAAAAAAAAAATGTTAAATAGATTTTACGGAAGATTTCAAAAATAATATGCATATTTGAAGCTTAATTGTAGGAAATTATTAGGAAATAATAATTTTTAGCATATCTTATATTTGTTTATATATATATATATATTTGTATGTTAATTTAGATTCAAATAGATAGATATTTTAAAAAAATATACTCCACATACATGGAAAATCACTTTTAATAAAATATAATTTTAGAATTGTATGAAAAATAAGAAATAATAATTTTTAGCATATCTTTAGGGTGGATGAAAACTTTGAATAGATAGATATTAATTTGAATCTAAATAATTTTTGTATACATTTAAAAATTAATAATTCATCCGGCACCTAACTCCAAACTTAAATAATATATTTTGTATACATTAAAAAATAATAAATAATTCTAAATCTAACTCCAAACCTAATTCTGGAGCACAGAATCACAGGAAAAGCATATCAAAGCATAGAATTGTAGCAAACATAAAAATGGACACGTAACATTTTATCATAGCCTTTAACCCTATTTTTTTTATATATAATGATTCATATATCAATATCAAATATTAAGGAACCAACGGTGATACTGTTGATATAATAACAAACAAAACATAATAAGAGCCAAGATTCAAGCAAAAGTTGTTGAATACATTGGAGCTAATTTTCAAACTAAGTTGTGCAAGAACTGAGATACGAACTTACAAAATCACTTCCTTATAATTTTTATTTTTTTGGACGCAAGCATAATGCTCGAGAAAGTACATTACCAAACCCAAAACTCGGTGCCGCAGCGTACGCGTCTACTACCGCAAGATTGGAGGGTCAATGTCAATTATTTTTATTAGTATATATGTGTAGCTCTCCCTTTTTCAAACAAAAAATCACAATTCATTTAAACTTTAAAAGGAATAATGTTGAAACATAAGAATTTGACTAATAAATATTAAAAAAATACAAAGTTATCACAACAATAACAACAAATGAATTTAAAAACTCAAACATTTATTAAAAAATGTAATGTTAATCAATATAAAATTTAAACAATAAATTAAAATAATAGGAAACACAAGTTTTTTTTTTCTTTGGGGGGAGGCAGGAATACCTATCCTAACAACGTTGTCATATGAAGAAAGGGAATCAAGGACTAGCTGGAAATGGATGATCTCAGAAAAAGATGGCTCTCACATGAAGAGTGGGACAGTATAAGTATACAAATATTGAGCTACTAAGAGCAAGACATTGTTATTAAAAAAAAAGGGACTTCTAATCTTTTTTTTTTCAATTTTACCCCATATATTAGTCTACGTCTTTATTTCTTGTTTTTCTTCCCAGAAACATCAATAATTTAACTTCTTTTCTTTTTTATTCATGATATCCCTAAAAGGAGCATCACACATGACATAAGCATTATTTAGGTTTCCAATGATGAAATGATCACCAGCTAATTAATTGACAATGGGTGGGTGGCTTGTAATTTGGAGGTGACTTCACATGAGCAAGAGAGATTGATGGGATCAGAAAAACTCAACACAAACCAAAAGCACAACTAATAACAACTTGCCACCATCTTAATTGCTTAGGGTTTATTTCTCTTTAGTGTAGAATGCAGATAGTACGGTTGGGAGTTCTCTAGCCTTTTCTAATGTTACAAGCTACCATGATCATCAATATTGGTGATGTCATTGATTGAATCTAGTCACTATATTTTTTTTTCAAGGGTCAGATTATATCAATTATTATCAATGAATGAAGGGTCAGATTATAACAATTATTTTTTTTTTTTGGAAGCAAGCATAAATCTTGAGGAAGTATGTTACCAAACCCAAAAATTGTGCCCTAATGGTCACGTCTCGTATCGCTAGACTCGAGAGTCATTGTCAATTATTTTTATTAGCGTGTCCAATACATTGGAGCTAAGATTGAAACTAGGTCATTTTATTCACAATAATTGAGATAGGACCTTACAACCATTCCCTTTTTTTTTTGGAAGCAAGCATAAATCTTGAGGAAGTACATTACCAAACCCAAAAATTGTGCCCTAATGGTCACGTCTTGTATCACTAGACTCGAGAGTTATTGTCAATTATTTTTATTAGCGTGTGTAGCTTTCCCTTTTTTTGTTAAGAAAAAAATTCACAATTCATTTAAATTTAAAAGGAATAATGCTGAAACTTCATAATTTGATCAGTGAATATTAAAAAGAAAAAAAGTTATCACCATGATAACAACATATAACTTTAAAAACTCAAACATTTACTAAAAAGTTAGGGGTTTTTACAGATATAGCCTATATTATAAGATCAAACTAAACAAATAACCTAATATTTAATATATTTTGTATTATGACTAATTAATTATATTTGTTCATAATACATCATTGTATATCAATGATAAACCCATTGTAAATTTTGAATTTCAATGATGAACTCTTTGTATATCAATGATAAATTTCTTGTATATCAATATGAAGCAGCCATATGCCCAAATTTGATCCATATTTTTTTTACCAGCGGGCCAATTTATCCAAAAAAACTAATGTTAATCAGTATAAAAATTAAACAATAAATTAAAATAAGAGTAAACACACGTTTTTTTTTGGGTGGGGAATGCATGAACTTTTATTGTAATTAATAACGTTACCATATTATATCATGTGTTCGATTAAAAATGGGTTTGTTAATTATACATGCATTATACGATTTGAATTTAAGTATCCATCCATTCGATCCAAGTATGCAATATGTATATTTAAAGTGTTGAAGAAAGGGAAGATCTTAGAAGAAGAGGGCTTGCGCATATTGTTATATATATATATATATATATAAAGATAGATTTTTAATCATTTTTTTTTTCAATTTTACCCTTTATATAAGTCAATTTCTTTCTTGGTTTTTTTTTCCAGAAACATCAATAATTTAACTTCTTTTATTTTATTTCAGTGAAGTAGTTAAAAATAACTTATATATAGAATCCAATGCAGTAAATGAGAGTATAATAATTGGAAAAGAATATGATCAACTAGCATTAATGGATTTATTAAACAACAATGATTTCATAACACAGGGAGCACACACACACGAGCACCCAGTACTTGTTGATGATATCCCAAAAAGGAGCATTACATGAGTAGAAAGCACTCTTATTCCAATACACACAAATATATAACATAAGCATTATTTAGGTTTTCAATGATGAACATGATCACCAGCTAATTAATTGACTGTGGGTGGCTTCTACTTTGGAGGTGACTTTGCTTGACAAAGAGAGATTGCTAGGATCATAAATAACTCAATGCAAACCAAAAGCACAACTAATAACAACTTGACTAACATTTTACTCCCTGTGAAAAAAAAAATTGAATTAAAATACTCTATGTTAATCAACAGAAAAATGCATTAATTGTTTTTCATTAAAGTAAATTATGAAGGGTGATTTTGAGAATTTATAATAAATACCTATTGAAATATATGATTTTTCTTATAAAAAAATACATGTCAAAAGCAATAGTTTCTCTATCAATAAAAAACGGAGGAAGTAATTGCTTGGGGTTTATTTCTCTCTTGTGTGGAATGTAGCTAGCATGTCAGGGAGTTCTTTGGCCTTTTACAATGTTGCATTTCCCATGTCGTCACTACCAGTGATGTCATTGATAGAATCTAGTTGGTGTCTGAAAAAGTTTGGGAGAATGACAGATAGGTCCAAGGAGACCAATTAATTCAAATTAAGTCCCAAGTGCCAAATTTATTGTGGTGAATTAATACAACTTTATTGTAATCAATTTGCAAGTTATTTTCCAAATTTTAACATAGTTGAAAAATAAACAAATTTGTTTTTTCTATTAAAATTTAAAACACAAGTTGCTAATTCATCACAACGAGGGACTTAATTTGAATTAAGGGGACCTATCTATCATTCTCCTAAAAAGTTTTCAAGAGTCAGATCATGACAGTTATTATCAATGTTGTAAGAAGTAAGAATTAATGAGGTATTCAACCAGTCTGGTCGGGTCAGGTATTAATCATGATTGGACCAATTTTAATTAAAATAATATAAAATTTAAAGAATATTATGCAAAATTAAAATATTTTAGGTGATATTTATTCATACTTCTCATAATACATAGCAAGTTTATGATTAATCCCCCCAACATTATAACAAAACTATTTATTGTTACGTTCATCATAAATCATCACCAAAATTTACAAGGATATTTTAGTCTAAACATTTTAATTTCAAATATAATTATTAGAATTAACCAATTTTATTGAACTATGCGACTTGGTTAAAATTTTTCTTATATTTAAAATAGAGGAAATATGTCACATTGATTTTATATTTAAAAATTACCATTGAATCATCATTTATATGTGTGCATAAAAACACTAGAGAAAAACCAATAACAAGACATATAACACATAAAATGGCATTGTTTTGTATTATTGAGATTTTTTAAAAAATGAAAAATTGATTCTTTATTAGTTTTATCAATTTTTATTGGTATTGACAAACTCTATCCTAATTCACTTTTCCTCTAGTTCTTAAGGTCGACTAGAGTAGACTATAGTTTAGTTACAGGTCAAACCGGCTAGACCAATTCCATTCTGACAATCATGGTTGTTTTTTCTAAGTTATTTGATGACCTATTTGGGATTGAGATTGAAGTTTGGGTAAGGAGAAATTTTGATTCCACTTTTGTCATTGAAGAGTTGAACAGACTATTTTTTGTCTTTTTTATAAGAAGCCCTTCTTAACAATTTTCATGAGATTAAACAAAATTAGCTGCAATTAGTTAAATGTATTTTTTTGTTATTAATATTAGATTACTAGTGTTTACATTTTAAAATTTTAACTCCAACTCAAATCCGTCCCAATACCTAAACTACTTTAATAGAATTCCTAATGTTAACCATTCCTTTCTCAAATTGCTATTAGAAAGTATAGATATATGGAGCAAAGAAACATACATTTGTCGAAACCAATGATGGTACCTCCAATAGCGATGCTTGGCCTTATTTCTATTTCATGGTAACTTGATCACAATGATGGATATGGGTGTTTGATAAATAATAAATGCACTGGAACTTTCTTGAGAGAGAAGAGGGAGAGAAGTAGATGAGAGAGTGCTCTCATTCTCCATGTGAGTTTTCTAGCGGGGAGAATAAAAACTAAATGTGATTATTAATTAATTAATTAATCCTTTTAGTTCATTCGTCTTTCATTTCCTACTTTGGCTAGCTCTATATCCATTGTTCTACTTCTAAACTTGTGTTCTTGTGATAATTTTTTCCTTTTTAGAAAAAAATCACAAGTCAAATTTTGCCACAATGTTGGACTCCACAATGCCACCCCATTTGAGAGCCAATGTCCCTAGTAGCTCCACTCCATGACACTTTATTTGGCCTCCTATTGATTAAAACCTTCATGAATAGTCATTTCCATGATATCAACCTCTCATCAATAACACTAATGCATGAGCATAAATTCAAAGGGAGAGCTCATTTTAAAAGACTAATCTACTAGAAGAGAGAGCCCATTGAACTACTTATAAACCCCATATTGCAGTTCCTGATATTGGGCTCATAATATTATCTCTCTTGGAAGGTTTGCATGACAACAACAAAAAAATATCAACATCATTATCAATGTATGTTATAAAAATAAAATCAGGAAATGCTGTTGTACAACACATTTAATCTGACCTTGTTTTAAGCAATTAAATATATAAGCATATGTGATGGTGAAAATTAATGGGAGAATGACATTTAAGGTCTCTCAAGGGAATTTATCATAAAAAGGATCCATCAGTTTTGCATCTAATATTGTCTAAGAAAACATGCAAGTGTTAAAAATTGAACTTGTTAAATTTCTAAGGAAACCATAACAAAAAATACAAGTTAAGGTTCAGCTTTTAATAACATATGCATGTTTTTGAAATTAATTGTTATCAATCAGGTAAGCTCTAAATAACAAGTTTGTATTAATACCCTTCTACTCCTATTTATAAGATCATATTCACTAGTTCTTCAATAATTTTACAAAATTTAATAAAAATATTTATAACTCATTTTTAAAAAACACTTTTGTCTATCTTTAACTCCTAGCTTAATTGATAGCTTTTCTATCCTTTCTCCCTTCCCTAATGAACTACTCTATCAATCAAAGGGGATGGTTTTGAAATGTTGTAACTTAAACATTTTTGCAGACATTTGACTAATTGTAACTAATTTTTTTAATCTCATGAAAATAGTTGATAAGGGCTAGCTTCTTATAAAAAAGGCACAAGAAGAATTGGAATTCAAATTTTGAATTCCAATCTATTCAACTCTTCAATGACAAAAGTGGAATTAAAATTTCTCCTGACCCAAACTTTAATATCAATCCCAAATTGGTCATCAAATAATCATGTTGCCTGGTCCAATTAGTGACTAGCTTATAGCCAACTAGTGACTAGCTTATAGTTTAGTCCAATTAACCTTAAGAACTAGAGGGAAGGTGAACCAGGATACAATTGATCAAAAACAATGAAATTTGATAAAACTGATCAAGAATTGATTTTTTTTCATTTTTTTAAATCTCAATAACCCAAACAAATGCTATTTTATGTTTTATATGTCTTGCAATTGGTTTTTCTCTTGTGTTATATATATATATGATGATTCAATGGTAATTTTGTTAGCAATGGAACCTAGACATAATCCTTCTGTTTTCAAATACAAACAAATTTTAACCAACTCACATTGTTTAAAAAATTAGTTAATCATAATAATTATATCTGAAATTGAAAATTTTTCAATAAAATATCCTTGTACATTTTGGTGATTTGTGATGAACAACAAATAGTTTTTTTTATGAATAATAACAAATAGTTTTATTATAATTGTGGTTGGATTAACCATAAACTCTAGTTAATTGAGTTAAAATTTTTGATGGCTTCGATGAAGATGAAAATTGAAACTTGAAAGTGTGTGATTCATGAAATATGTTGTATATGCAAGAAGAAAGATGATTGTTGGAAGTGCTGCTGGAGGAATAGGAGAGACGCAAGAGATGATTGATTTGGCAGCGAAGCACAATATCACAGCTGATATTGAAGTGATTCTGATTGATTTAGAGCGAGTGGCCGAAAACGACGTCAAGTATCGTTTTGCGATTGACGTGGCCAGCGCCCTCCACAAGGTCTCTCTCCTTGACTAGAAATTGACAATGAAAGTATGATCTGCAACGGAGATTCTCTACATATGTCATAAAGGAACTATATATATATATTGTATTCAAATTTTATGTTTTTTCTATAAAGAAATTAATGTAAGATTGATGGAGCACTATAAAATATTCTTACTAATAACGTGTCTAATTTTTTTTAAAAAAAGAAGATGAAGAGTATTATAAAATAACAAAGTACAAATCAATGTATATTGTAATAATAAAATCAAGAGGTACTACTGTGACACTTTTAATCTAATCTTATTTTAAGTAAATACATAAGCGTGTGCATGATTGTAATAATCTGTCTACTTACAACATCAACATGGACAAAATTTTAGCAAAATTAACTGTTATCAATCAAATGGGCTCCAACTTTTTAAAATCTAATAAAATATTAATAACTCATTTTTTTAAAAACACCTTTGTCTCTCTTTAACTCTTAGTTCAATTGATAGCATTTCCATCTTTTCTCGCTTCCCTAATGAACTGCTCTATCAATGAAATGGTGATTTTGAAAAGTTGTAAATTAATTTCTTTTACAGGCATTTAACTAATTGTAACTATTTTTTAATCTCATGAAAATTGTTGATAAGCCCTTCTTATAAAAAAGACACAAGAAGTATTGAAATTCAAAATTTGAATTCCAATTTGTTCAACTCTTCAATGACAAAAGTCGAATCAAAATTTCTCCTTACCCAAACTTCAATCTAAATTCCAAATAGGTCATCAAATACTTCAAAATAATTACCACAATTGCTAGAATTGAATAAGACTAGCCAATTCAATCAATAGCTAGCCTTTATTTTGGTTTGGCCAACTATAAGAATTAGAGAAAAGTGAATTAACAAAGACATAGAGTTAATCAAAACCAATGAAAATCATAAAACTAATCAAGAACCAATTTTTCATTTTTTTAAAATAAAATCTCAATAGCCCAAAACAATACTATTTTATGTTTTTATAGGTCTTGTTATTGGTTTGTCTCTAGTGTTATATATATACACACATGCTGAGGATGATTCAATGGTAATTTTTATTTATTATGGAATCTTGTGTTAGTTTGGTTACAGAATTATTGTGACATATACTCCCTCCATTTTTAAACATAAGCAAATTTTAACCCACCCTTATAGTCTAAGAATGTTAGTTAATCATAATAAATATATATGAAATTGAAAAGTTTAGACTAAAGTATCTTTTAAATCTTGGTAACTTGTGATGAAAACAAATAGTATTTTATTATAATGTTGGGGGGTTTAATCATAAACTTGCCATGTATTATAAGAAGCATGAATAAATATTGTCCTAAATACTTTTATTTTTCACACATATTCTTAAATTTTATATTATTTTAATTAAAATCAAACTTACCATGCACCATTCAATACCCTAACTGATTGAATACCTGCTTAATTCTTCAACATTGAAAATAACTGTTATGACCCGTGAAAAAGCTATGTTGAGTGTAAAATTTCAGCTTAATCAAGCAAGAACTTGTCCTAAAAAATTTGTATGAATATATGTTATATCAATGTGGACAAAATTTCAACAAAATTATTTGTTATCATTAAAATATTGGGCTCCAAACAATAAGTTAGGAGTTAAGAAGAATGATAAGTAAAGACCTCTGTAACATCCCGAAATTTTAAGACTCGAATTTATTAAAAAAATAAAATAAAATATCTATAATTAAATTAAAATTAAGAATAATTTGATAGAGGTCTAAATTTTGAATTTTACTAAGCAAAAGTTGGGTTTTATTTTATTTTTAATTATGGGAAAAATTACCAAAGTTGACACAGGCTTTTGTGCTATAATAAAAAATGTTGTGCCCTTTCTTGTAATTTTTCCCAAAGTCTTATATCAACAGTTTAAGAAATAAAAAGAGCGCAGAACCAAAAATTTAAAAGGAAAGAAATGCACGAACAAGAAACGAAGAGAAGAGGAGATAGTGGAGAGAGGGGAAAGAGAAGGAAGTTAGAGCTCGGATCTAGGAGGCTCTGCGGCCCTTGTGAGCTCAGCTACACGGTAGGTAAACTTCCTACTTCAATCCTCTTCCTTCCCTGTTGATTTTCTTAAATTTTTGGAAGAGAAAATTTTTGGATTTTAATCCCAAAAGCTTTATTCTTATAAGCTTTTGTTTTTTTGGATCCTAGAGAGGATGTTTTGAGTTTCTGTATAGTAATCAATTGTTTTAAGTGGATAATTGGATGAAAATAGGTGTTTTGGGCACAAATTAAACCTTGAGAGATTGGGTTTTGCTCCTCAATGGTTTAAGCCTATTGATTTAGTTATAATTTTGCTATTTGAGCGCAATAAGATTTAAATTAAGGTTTGGTTCACTACTACAGAATATATCTTTAGGAGCGGGTCTTTAAGAGTGCTTTTTAAATAAGCGCTCTAAAATATGAATGTGAAATTTACCGGAGCGCTTTTCTAAATAAGCGCTCCTATATGTCAGGTTTATCAATAAGATAACGCTCCTAATTAATATATATATATATATATATAATGTTATAAAAAATTTAAAAATACCTTCGGGAGCGCTCGTACTTAAATGCTCTGGAAGATTGCTTATGGACCTTGGCAGAGTGCTGTTCCGGAGCACTCTTTGACAAGCACTCCTGAAGATGAGCTCTTCCGGAGTGCTCATTAAAGAGTGCTCCGGAAGAGAGCTCGGCTTTTTCGGAGCGCTCATGAAGGAGCGCTCTGGAACAGTGCTCTTAGATGAGCGCTCCTGAAGAGCGCATCTTCCGGAGCGCTCCTCAAATAGTGCTCATTAAAGAGCACTTCGGAAGACTCTCTTTTAGAGCGCTCTTTGAAGAGCGCTCCGGAAGAGTGATCTTCCGGAGTGCTCCATAATGAGCGCTCCGGAAGAGTCTTCTAGCCTCTTATATTTTCCCATCTGTTTCCTTTCTCCATTTAGTTTCTTTCAAATCTCTCTCTCTTTCTTTCAAACCATTCTTTTCTCTATCGTGTCTCCTGCGCTGCTCGCTGTCCGTCACCATTCGTCGCAGATCCCGCGCTGCGTCACCGTTTCGCACTGCGTCGCTGTTTCGTGTTCTATTGTCGTTCCGAGTTTCGCACTGCATCGCTATCGCATCGCCATCTCCCGCACTGCGTCGCTATCTCTAGCGTTGCGTCACCGTCCATCGCCATTCCTGCGCTACGCTGCATCACCGTTTTCGCCGATCTGCTGCCACCGCCGTCCTTCTAGCTCTGCTATTTGCTGTCTGCTATTCTAGATCTAAATCACTATTCCAGATCTGCATCTCTGTTTCAAATCTGCATTGCTGTTGCAGATCTGTGTCACTGCTGTACAGCGAAGGAAGCGACGTTGCTGTTGCCGTGAATACCGCCATTTTTTGCCGTGAAGACCTTTGAAGGTATTTTTTTTAATAATTAATTTATATATATTTGAGAATAGATTTCAAATATTTTTTTTAATAATCAATATTATAGATAATATATGAATTGAAGTTATTTATATTAAAATTATGGAGTAGTTGATAATTTATATTGTAGTTGATAATTTAGATTAAAGTTGAGGAATCTACTTGAACATTTTTATTTTATTTATGAAATATACTTTTAAGAGAGATTATTGTTATTAATTAAATTACAATTGATTGACAGAATTTAGATTCATTGTGCTACTAAATTTTTATTTGGATGAATTGATTTTTTTAGTTTAAATGTATTGTGTTGTGGAATTTGATTGTTTCATCAGTTGGGAGGTTGTTCTTTTAAGGAAGTTGTTGTTGAATTTTTTTTTATAGAAATCTAAGTCTTTTATTTATTGAATTTTGGTAATCATATTAGTGATATGGATCGTAAGTGGATGTCGGCTAATCGACTATCTAGAGAATATTGGGATGGTGTGGATGAATTCATTGAATTTGCATTTTGTCGTGATCAAGACCCCCGTGGAGTCATATGTCCTTGTTTGAAATGTTGCTATGGAAAAAGAGTAAAGCCAATAGAATTGAAAGATCATTTAATATGTAATGGGATTGATCCAACTTATACTTGTTGGACCATGCATGGGGAGACAAGGAATAATGCAACTTTTTATAATTTTTATTTTAATTCATAAAATATTTAAAAATTAATTTAAAATGAATGGTATAGATCTTATTGGCATAAAATGAATGGTGTAGAATGAACATTGCAATGCTCATCCATTGCAAAAAAATAGCTAATTAGTTATGAAATTTTCTGTTGCTAATCAGTGAAAATTTCATCGCTAAATGGATTAGCGATGGAATATTTCTATTGGTAATAACACTGCTATTAATTCGTCAGCAACGAGATTTGTAATTCTCTCGCTAATTAGTGATGGAATTAGTGATAGAATAGTGACAAAAATTTTTCATCACTAAATAAAGATAAGCTATTATGTCTGCATTCCATCGCTAATCATCCAAAAGGCTTATTGCCACATCACTTGGGAGACCAATGCCACCTCACCACTACCTAATCACCCAGTGGACCAGTGCCACCTCACTGCCATGTCAAATATTATTACTTTCAATTGTGCCTTGGCTAGATTTGAATTTGTAACCTCATACTCCCTAGTGCCTTTACATCGACCTTGTTGCCAGTTAAGCTGAAAGGAATTTTTAGTTTTAATTAGTAAATTAAATATATAATACTTAACCACACACACATATGTTAATAAATATATTATTTAAATTATTATTAAATATAGTATTTAAATTTACTTATTTTTTTAACATTATATTTATTTATTAATATGGAAAAATTAATTTATATATAATAATTATTTCTATTATATTTTATTTAAAAAATTATTTTTGATGATGAATTTAATATTAAATTGAAAAATATTTTACTATCATTATATATTTATAGTTTGTATCTATATAATATATAATATTTCAAATTTTTATTTTTAAATAAGAAAAATTAAGTATACAATCTAAATTATTATTCATGATATACAAATAATTTAAAATAATAAATTATTTTAAATTATCTATTTATAGCATAATAATAAATTATTAAAAATTATATATAAATATATATTACAAATAATAAAATTAAATTAAAAATAATTTGTGATGGAATTAGTGACGGAATATGACAGAAAGCTTTGTGACAGAATTTTTCATCACAAATTCTATCATTAAATCAGAATAAGATATCCTAACTATTAGCAGCGGAATTTTTCGTCGATAAATTCCATCAGTAAATTATTTCCAATGGATTAGCAATGGAATAATGATAAAATTGTAGTAATAGAATATTCTGTCACTAAATTATCGACAAAATTAGCAATTGATTAGCAACAGATTAACAGTCGCTAAATTCCGTTGCTAATCTGCTATTTGTTTGTAGTGATCATGTTGATAAGCACGGAATGGAAATGCATTTTACCAAAGGGCTTTCGCAAATATCTTGCATAGCATGAACATATGGTGAGAGCTTAAGTTACGGGACCTATGTTTCTCACAGGAGACTCCATGAGTGCACTTGAAAATGAAAGTGTTTCTCATGGGCTTGTTGCCATAAGCAATGTTTTTTTTTTTCTTTTGCAAACATTACAGATGAATTAATCACTAAAACATGCTAGGATTTTCCATGTGATGAAAACAAATACAAGGACAATTAGTTAATGGTTTCTCTATTGACATTGAGAATAAAGTAGCTATGCTTAAGTTATAACCACTGTCATCAATCATATTACACAGCCATATGGATCAATTATGGATTCTTACGAGTGTCCTTATGTTGTCACTAGTGCTATTAAGAGTCTCCCAAAAGTTATTTTCAGCAGGTATTAAGTTGTGACTTTAATTTGACTTTAAGGCATCATGGCTATTTTCCACTAATGTATCCAAAGATCACGAGTCATGATAAGTGTTAAGTAGTAAGAAAGTATTAGGGATAAGTTCCATTTTCAACTAACTTTTTAAGGCACAATGGTCACCTTAGGGTGGCACAATATCATTCCCCATGTATTAAAAAAGATGGAATGTTGCATCTCATTAAATCTCCATTATTTTGCTCAATTGTCACTACTCATTATGGTGTATTACTGTTTAAGAGATCAAATCAAGTGATCAAATTTAAAGTTATCAAATTTTTTATATTTTTATAAAAAAGGTTTATAAATGACACTTTTAGTTCCTAAAATCCTAAAAAATCAGCATAATTATTGATAAATTTATAAACTTGTAATGAAAAATGAATTTGGTGAACATATGAGGACCTACACTAATTAAAAGTTGTGTCTGTAATTCTCATTTCTCATCCATAAGTTGTAACCATGCAAATTTTTCAAGGTCAAGAAAAAATACAAGTTGAAAGCAGCTAATTGTTAGCCTAAAAAAATTCAAAAGCAAAGAAGAAATATGCAAAATCTTGCCTTGAATTAAATATCAACTTCATTATCCCGACCATCACGGGAAATAAACAATAAGAAATGTCAAATTGGTGATTTTTTTAATTGTGTACATGTATCTTCTATTTAGTGTTTTCTTCACAATTCCACGATCGATACTTTTGTTACTCTCATTTCTTTCCTTATCTCTTATTCTAATCTCTATTGATTGATAAACAAAAGAATGTTTGTCATTCACAATCTGTCGTTTTAGCTTCAAACCTTTGTAAGCACTCATTATAACAAAAAAAAAAAGATTTTTTGTCGCTGCCAAAAATCCAAAAGTCACTGTTAAAAGTTTTTAGCGGTGACTTCTTGCCCCCAAATGGTTGTCACCAAAAGTTTAGTTGCTAATAGTTTTTGATAGTGACAAACATAGTCATTGTCAAAAATATACTTTTAGCGGCGACAATTGTTGCAGCAAAAAGCTTACCTTTAGTGGTGACTTTTTTTGTCATCATAAAAAACTATTAACGACTAGACTTTTGTTAGTGACCCTTTGGTATTGAAAAGTTGCCACTAAAAGCCTAGTCGCCACCAAAAGTCATTTTATTAAAAAAGTAAAAGAGCCATCTCATGCCACATCAATTGACACCTTGTGCCACATCACCTGTCACGTGTGTACCTCCTCATGCCATGTCACATGTCGTGTCACCTCGCCATGTGTGCACCATGTCACATGACAACTTGTGCCACATCACGCTACATTGCCACCACATGCCATGTCACATATTCATTATGAAATATACCCAAGCGAGGATTCAAGCCCTTGACCTTCACCTCCCAAGCCTTAAATTATCTTTTTCGCCAGTTAAGCTGAAATACACTTGCATTTATTATATGTAAAATTAAATATATATTATTTAACTATATACACATATATTAAATAATATATTATTAAAACATATACATATATATACATATATATATATATATATATTATATTTTTTAATAAAGTATTATTTTTATTAGGAAAATGAACTTAAAATGAAGTAAATTTTAAATATTAAATAATTTTCTTATAAACATTTTTTTGCATTTTTAAATTTTATTTTTATTTTTAAATAAAAATAATTAAGTACATAATTTATTTAAATATGTATTAAATTAGTTCATATTAAATATCTTTTACTTTTTCTCCATATTTTTCACAAAAATTAATAAATAAATTATGAAACTTTTATCTTCTCCCAAGTTAAATGCTTCCCCTTCTTTTATTAAAAATAAATTTTATTTATAATTTTTCAATTATCTTAAAAAATATTTTAATAAAAAATTTATTTTAATTGAATGAATTTTATTAATAGTCATTTAGAAAAATTATTCTTTATCATCTTTGAGATAGAAAATGAGAAGACATGTGATAAAGTAAAAGTAGATGCTAAACAAAAAACTTCAAATTAAAAATCTAAATGTACATTTCATAATCAAAATAGAAGGAATCTTATCTTGATTTGATATAAATTAGTTTGGACTTTTATTAAAGTCTTTTTAACAGGGGTAATCTAAAGATAATAGGGAATACTTCCCAATAATTTTACAATTTAAAATAAATAAACTTTAATAAGTTTATATATGATTTCATCCATAATTCCAAAACCCATCAAGTATTCTCCAAAAATTTTATTTGTCACTTATTTTAAATAACCATCAAATATGGAATATCTTACAAACAGAGTTGACACTATGTGTATACCAAGTCAAGCATCAACTGCACAATATTCAAGTAGTCCATAATGTCATTTGTATTTTACAACATCTATATGACTTTAACATTCTAATGTTTACATATAACTTTAACATTCTAAAAGTATTTATTTCTCATTCTATACATAGTAAATACCTTTAGTGGCAACAAATTTTGCCACTAAAAGTAATTATGTAAATTAATTTTTATAAAAATGTAGAGATGAAAGAAGCGTATCTCACATGCTTTGGTGACAGAAATTCTAAAATTAATAAATTCTTAATTAATTTTTTTGAAAAATACGGAGGCAATTATTAGTTTTGGGATTTCGCTTTTTAATGATAACCTGGGATTTTATTTGTTAATCATGCCTTGACGATGGTTGAATTAATTGTGGGATTTTATTCCTACAATCCCACAATTATAGCAAAAAAAATTATTTTATGATTTAATTTGATTATTATTTTCAAAATAAAATGTCATTACAAGGAATTAAAATATTACTTTTTAAAAATTTTAATTATGTTTATGTAATATTTTGTTGTTAGCATGCTGTGTTTATTTTGAATACTTGTGTTTATCTTTTTTAATTTATTCAACGCTATTTTTTATATAGGTGTTATTATATGTATATATGTAAAATATTTTTTATTTAATTATTATATACTAGACGAATCATAAAAACCATGTCCCACTAACATTTTTGATTCAATGTGATTTTTAAAACACTATTTTTAAGTCAAGTCTATGCATCCCTTTAATTTGTTTTGGAAAAATGGCACAATTATGTTGAGTCTATAGAATAAGAATAGTTGAGTAAACCAACTAAAGTTGGTGAGTGATAGGGACCCTTAGCATGTTGGGAGAGATTATTTTTATTGTTGGTGGACCATAATTACTATTAAAAATGAATAGTTCAAATAAGTTTTAAGGGATTCAAATCATGGTTTTATTTTTAAATCGGTTATAATAAAAAAGAAGAATATAGTTCAATAAGTTTTTCAAGGGATTCAATTCATGATTTTATTTTTAAATCAGTGTGATCATTGTTATTTTATTTATGTATTTCTGTTCACTTAATTTTGGTTCAATGTTGTTGGAATTTCTTTATCAGCAATAGTCAAAATTAAGCAACTAAGGTTTCAATGAATTTATATATGGGAAAATATTAATCAATGACTGCTAAAGGACATTTATATTAGTCAAGTATCACTTGTTGTCAAAACTTAAATGGATACTTGTTAATTCATGTTAGTCTTTTATTAACAAGTATCCATTTGAGTTTTGACAACAACTCATTCTAAATTAACAACAGTTCATTTAGGCTTCTTGTCCATTTTGGCTTTGATAACAATTGGTCTTTGACTAATATAATTGTTTTTTTCCTAGTAGTCTTGATTGCTATTTTCCCTTTATATATTACTCTCTCTTTTCACTAATCACAGAGAGGGCTATAAAGTGGAGAAGAAGTTATTTCTTGAAAATACTGATGACGACAGATGATGATGGAATCGAGTATAGGGCAATTTCATCACCTCATATATAAGTTCATAAACAATATAATTTTAGGAGTTATCAATGAAATATGTTTGAGGATAAAGGTGTAAATTTGGCTACCAATTATCTTTTTTAAGAGCACTAGGTAGCCTATACTATTAGGCGATGTGAAATAAATTCTCAACTTTAAAAAATAGAGCATCTGATAGCCCACCATTAATTTTCCTTGACAGACGTTTTGTGAGACTTACAAATGACATGTGGTAGTCCACTTGAGCATATGTAAAGATATAAATTTAGCCACAAACTATTTTTTAAGGAGCACTGGGTAGCCTCTACCGTAAAAACGGATCATCCAACACCTTTATATTAATTTTGACCAAACATTATTTATTTTCAAACTTATGAGACCTACAATGCGTCAATCTATTCAATATTCTTGCCTTCATTTTCAATCTTAACTCAACAAGAGGTTGAAAGAGTTTTTATCTAAAGAAATTCATGAAGATGATGCCAATAAAATAGAAGCTTAATTTCACTACGCCGGGGAGAAAGCTTGATTTTAGCTTAATCTAGCCATGAATTATTTTTTCTATTTCATTGGCATCATTCTCATGAATGTCTTCTGATAAGAACTCTTTGAATACCTTCTTTTCGAGCTGATCAGACTAAGAATGAAGGTAAGAAGATTGGAGAGATTGGCATGTTGTGGATCTCATAAGTTTGAAAATAAATGGTGTTTAGTTAAAATTAATGTAAAGGTGTTGGATGGCAGCCAAATTTGCATATTTACCCTATATTTAATATACATATAATTAAACAATGATCAAATTTTAAAATTATGCTTTCTTGATGAAAATAATAATAAAATTATCCTTGTTTTGAAAATAATCAATCTCAACTCTCTCTCTCTCTCTCTCAAGTAATTCTTTTCTTCACCTTTCATATATTGGACTAAGTTGGAAATATAAACCACATTACTTATAATTTGTTAATTGTTCATTTAGTTATTGATTTTATACTGATTATATTTCTTTGACCAGCATTGATTTTTTAGGGAGAATATTTATGAAGGACCGTAAAGGAAATTAATATCTAACAAGTATTGTTTTTAATAAGAATATCTGCCAACTATTTCAAACAAGTAAACATTAACAAATTGATAAGCGAAGTTATGCATGTATTTAATAAGTATCCAATTTATCCAGAGTTTTTATTCAATATTGGTTTTCGTAATTGTAAAATCAGGGTCCATAAACTATAATTGTAAAACCATGGTTGGTTTTTTCAACATCAAATTAAATTATGGTTGGTTTGAAAGAGCAGTCATCCTTAATTTGATTTTATCCCTTTATTAAGTATTGCTATTCGAGAGATTAATTCAATATAATATGGTGTTTCCAATTAATAATTATCTCATTAAATTAAATTAATTAAGACCATTTAAGGATGACATGACTTTCAGTTGTCACAGTTATCTAAAGTTTAACTAATTAGATTAATGATGGTTTTCTTCTTCGATCAAGAATCACACATTTCACATCTTAATCCATCACCTAATTCTTATGATAAGATTATATGGAATGCAACGCATAACCTAGTATGAAGTACATGGAAGATGAACATAGAAGAAATCAAAGCTCCAATTATTTTATAAAATATAAATTTTTAACCCAATAGCGAAATATGTGAAATTCAAAAAAGCATTATTCAAATTATTAAGATGCTTTGATTGATAACAAAACTATTGACATTGTATAAATGAGATTTTCAAATCTTGTACTGCACATTGATGGGTCCAAAAAATTTAAATTGTTATTTTTTCAATAATTGGAACATATTTGGAGTTTCGGCCAAAACAATAAAAAAGAACATATTTGGAGCTCCTTTGTATGAAAAAAAATTAATATTTTTGAAACTATGTGAATGTGGATGTTTTTACATCTATTCATATACTCTTCCAGTCCTATACAAAACCTCCTAGAAAGATTATTTGATCCTTAATAAAATGTACATGGAGAATTATTCATGATCATTTTTCAATTGTATCCATGTTGTAAATTTAATTTTATAGCTTGTCATGTATTGTGTATTTCTTTTTTCCTATTTTTAATAGGGTAAAATAAGAAAAAAAATTTCATTTCATGATAATTTTATTTGTTGACTATCATTTTTTGGTGGAGAAAAAGTTAAAGGCAGCCTTATAATAAGACTAAATGGAGTATAGTTCATTCATGTCACAAAAAGGAAAAAAAATTCCATTGTTTTGAAGTCCACTTGTGTCCTCATCCACCTATTTTTATGAGGGATGAATGATAAAATGTCATCACTAGACTAAAAAAATTAGTTGTTAATCAAAGTATAACTCTATTTCCTTGAACCTTCAGCACCAATAATTGGTATCATAAGTTGGAATCATTAGTTAAGTCCATTATTGAATTATAGGGGAGACTGTGACCAAACCTCAGCAAGGGGAAACTTCCTATGAGAAAGATGCACAATTAATGAAACTCACCTAGCTAGGTGGGCACCATTAGTTGCAGATATCTTCATCATGGACAACCTACACCTCAAGACAAGGAAACTGAGTGGCTAGAAAATTTGCAATGGCAATATTATTCACAGTTTGGTAGGTAGAAAAGAGTTTTCCACATAGAAAAAGAAAAATTCACCTATCCACATTTTCCTTTTTGTCTCTAAATTTTTTTTCCATATATCAAACAAACACTTGTATTTCTCTAAATTTTTTTTCCATATATCAAACAAACACTTGTATTTATGCTTTTTCCTTATGATTCTAGTTCAAGTCAACAAATGCCTATAATTCTAATGGCTCAATAGAACAAGACTATTAAGATTCCGTGAACGTAGACATTATCCCCCCCCCCCCCAAAAAAAAAAAAAAAAACTGTCACTGAAACAGATCGTCATCCTCTCCATACTCTCTCTTAATACATCTCTCAACACTCAATCATATCCATCAATTTAATTATTCATTTGATTTAATGGTGACATATTGTTGATTATGGAATTAAAATAAATATACTATATTTTATTTAATGATGATCATAAATAAGCATTATAATTTTTTAAAAGCATTTAAGATATATATTAAATAATTTATTTATTTTACTGTCATAATTAACAATATGACATCATTAAATCAAATAAATAATAAAATGAATGGATGAAATTGAATATTAAGAGATGTGTTGAGAGGGTATGGAGAGGATCTAAATCCTCACTAAGATAGCTTTAACGTGTGAAAGAAGTAATTGATTCAAATGAATTAATTACTTTATTCCTTGACTTCTCCCTCATCCTATTTTACTAAAGGGCTGTTGCAAATATCTCGAGCAACATGAACATATGGTGAGAGCTTAAGTTACGGCACCTATGTTTCTCCTAGGAGACTCCATGAGTGCGTTTAAAAAAAAAAAAAAGGAAGTGTTTCTCATGGGCTCGGTGCCATGAGAAATGATGTTTTTTTTTTTTTTGCAAACATTACAAATGAATTAATCACTAAAACATGCTGGAATTTTCCACGTGATGAAAACAAATACATGTACAATTAGTTAATAGTTTCTCTGCAGTTTCTCTGCAGACACTGAGAATAAAGTAGCTATGCTTAAGAATGCTTAAGATATAACCACTGTCACCAATCACATTACGCAGCCATATGGATCAATTATGGACTCTTAGGAGTGCCCTTATGTTGTCACTAGTGCTATTAAGACTCTCCCAAAAGTTATGTTCAGCAAGTGTTAAGTTGTGACTTTAATTTCACTTTAAGGCATCGTGGCTATTTTCCACTAGTGTATCCAAAGAGCATGAATTGTGATAAGTGTAAAGTAATAAGAAAGTATTTAGGGCTAAGTTGCATTTTTAACTATTTTTTTAAGGCACAATGGTCACCTTAGGATGGCACAATATCATTCCCCATGTATTAAAAAAGATGGAATGTTGCCTCTCATTAAATCTCCGTTATTTTGATCGTTAAGTTGGTAAAGAATATTATAGAAAAAGTCTCAAAAAACTACAAATAGGTTTTCTATAAAAAAAATTATTGTTAATTAAGTTTCCAAAATTATAAATAAATGCAAAGGGATTGATGTTATTTCTTACTTATGTAAAAAACTGAAATACTACTTTGACTAGTCATTTTAACTAGTTACCAGGCGACCAACCTCTTTGCCAAAGATAACATTAGTGAGTAATTGAAAATTCTTAGTTAATTTTATTTTTTTTTTAATATCTTATTAAAATCTTAATATTTCAATATAATAACTAAAATATCATTGTGAGAATGCTACACTTTGGTATAAGAGAAAAGGTTCAAGCAAAGCCCTTATCCAACAAAGATACGGATTACACAAGTCTTATTCAAGTGAACATCCGGATTTTTGGCCTAGAAGCTTAAGAATAAGGCTAAATTAAGTAGCGTAGCTATTGAATCTGTTGAAGCAACATAAAAGTAACCTAAAAAGTTAGAAGGCATGGCTCTTAGGGACTCTCATCAAACATAAAAAAAAAATCTAGGGCCAAAGTATAAATACTTTTAGTAATTATGGAATAATGCCTATAACTAAAAGAAAAATGAGTTGGTTAAAGTATGAAAGAGTCCAAAATAAGCTAAGAGGAATAGGTATAGGTATAGCTTAAGAGAACAATAGTGGCAAATAATATTAGTTCTGAAGAATAATCACTATAGTTGCTAAATTAATCAAAGGTAAAGTTATTTGATAATTTTATTCTCAAGTTTTTAGCCTCAAAGAAAGATCATTGTTAGATCTCAAGGATCATAATAGATCTAAAAAGGGCTCAGTAGAATTGTAGTTAGACTTCAAGATCTCACAGATAGATCCCACAATTGCATTAGACCTATATACATGTAGTAGAAATTTACTAACTCATAGAATACAATAATTCTCCAGAAAGATAATAACCTAGAATAATTTTAGAATTAATGCAAAGATAATGCCTAGGATGAATCTAGATCATTATTACAGAGATAGTATACTTGACAAATCTTTACATGCAATTCACAAGTCAATTTTTGAAGTTTACAAATATTTTAGAAATTCACAGCATAACTCCTGTTTATGTGATTTATAAGTGAGTATGCCTTAATTAATTATAAATATTTTTTTCAAAATTTAGAAGTCCTCCTTTAAAAATCATAGCTTAACTAATATATCCAAAATTCGTAAAAGAATGTGTTTTTTATATCAGATGAATTGTAAATTGAAATAGTGTGATAATTTATAAATATTTCACCAAAATTAATAATTCATCGTTATGAAATTTAGAATTTATAAATCTATTTTTTTCAGATAATCTAATGTAGCTTACATTCCATTAAATATAACCACAAATTTGACCGTATGGAGATAAGTGCCAAAATTTGAAAGTTGAGGGTGTGATTTTTAAACATCTAAAATGAGGGATTTTATTCGTAATAGAGCTAAAGTTATTTAGCTGGATTATTCGCATTTCGGCATTTTTCAAAATTAATTGGTGTCATCCCAAAAAAAAAAAAAGAAAAGCCGACACCATGCATTAAAATTTCAACTTTCAACTTCCAAGTACTTTGCATGAATTGGAATGCTTTGCATGAAGTCATAGCCCAAATATTTGTGGGCCAAAGAGCAAATAAAACTCATTGTCTTTGTATTTTTCCCTATAAAAATTTAGTCTTAGTTTTGTGATTATTAATTAATCAAGTTTTTCAGCTCAACCATATTTCATTTCCTACTCTAGCTAGCTCTATATCCGTTGTTCTACTTCTACACTTTCGTTCCACTACTTTCCATGTATGAGATAATAGCCCTCTCTTTTAAGATCGTCCATTTTCCTGTACTTGAATCGAATGAATGGATATTTAAATTCAAGTCATATCAATGCATGGATAATTATAATACACACACTTGTATCGAATTCATGATATAATATGGTAAGGTTATTAGGATGGAAGTTCCCAGCACCCCCAAAAAAAAAAACATTGTTACTGTTATTTAATGTTTATGTGATTAACATTAAATTTTTCAATAAATGTTTGCGTTTTTAATAAAAATTCTATATATAAATATGTGTGTGTGATTCTTCTGATAACTTTTTCATTTTCTTTAAAATATTCATCAGTCAAATTACAGAGTTTCAACGTTATTTCTTTTAAAATTTAAATGAATTATGATTTTTTTTCTTTAGAAAAAGAAACCTACACAGACTAATACAAATAATTGGCAATGGTCCTTGGGTCTAATGGCACTAGACATGCCCTTTGGGGCACTGAGTTTAATTTTGGTTTCTTTATTTTTTGGGCCAGGAGTTTAATTTTGGGTTCGGTGAAGTATTTCGCCAAGCGCTATACTTGCATCCAAAAATAAAATATAAGAAAGTGGTTATAGGTTTCTATCTCCTAATCTCAGTAATTGTATATAATGCAACTTAGTTTGAATCTCAACTACTCCTATGTATATAACAATTTTGTTTGAACCGTAACCCTTATTATTTTGTGTTTAATTATCATATTATCAGTTTTAACCATGGGTTCCTTTAATTTATATTTGATATTTATATATGGATTGATATTAATGCAAAGAATTTAGGTGGGTTGATAACAAGCATAACCAAGGTCATATTTGGTTCCAAGAATATGGATAGAATGGGAAAGGGAAAAGAAAAGAGCTTTTCATAGACACTTTCTTTTCTCACCCTAATCATGTTTGGTATTTATGTCAAGGAAAGACCATTTCTTCTCCTTTTGAATTGTTTGACACACAAAGAACAAGACAACAAAATAATGACAAATGATGCATTTATCATTTTCATTTTATTTAGGTAATTACATGTAGGTGGTGTTTGCAAAAAGAAGATATGTTTGTTTAAGGCCATAACTTTTTTCTTAAAACTAATTTAGCAATTTATTTTATGAAATTTTATTTAATTAAATATAATTTAATTAAAAACCATTGGAAAAATTTTGTTTATCTAAAAAACATAAATGTAATTGGCGCAAAAAAAAAAATAAATTAATTTAAAAATTTTAACATGGTATAAAAATTAATATAAAAAAATAGTTGTTATAATTCTATAAAAAGATTGTTATGAACTATAAAATCAACAGTAATAACAATGCACTGCCTATTATAATTATAAAATATCACAAACAAGTTTCAAAATATATAAACATGAACCAATTAAATCTAAAATGTCATAACTGATACTTTCAAATAAACCTTTCAACATCATCATAGAGTTCTAGTTTAACAATGTCAAACTAACCAAGTGCTAGAAAATAAATTATAGCATCTCATCAGTATATGAGCAACATCACATAATTTCGATACCAATGTATAAACATGTCAAGGCTAAACAAAGAGCTAAAGAAACAAACCTTTCTTCATCTCATTCTCATTCGCTATGGTGAAAATCCCAAACAGCAAGCTCTCATCCTTCATCATGTTCAAGTATGCAACATTACGCTGTTTTAGAGTGAGGCCATCAGCCTTCATCTTCCACTCATATAGTGACTTTTTAAGTGCATTGAGCCAAAGCAATTCCTATCTTTTTCTAGCACTTTCAACATGACTTTTTGTTAAGTAAGTTGTCACCCAAGATGGGGTAAATTAGATGTCAAATTTTTCCCAATGGAACATAGTAAAAACAATTTTTCAATAAAGCACAGTAGATCAAGAGTTTTATCAAATGAAGTTTAGGGACAAAAGCAAGACACAAGAAATTTTATACTAGTCTAGCCCAAATCACTTGACTTGCATCTAATTCTCGAGATTACACTTGAGAGTTTTTATTAAAAACAAGCATAATCGACTGCTTGCAATTTCAGTAAAAAAAAAAAATCAAGACTTATAGTCTTGAACTCTCACAATTCCCTTACAAAACTATCACTACCAAATAATTTCAGTAAGATATATACCCATTTAAGGTAACCTTTCCTTAAGTTCACTCAATAAAGGATGGAGAAAAATAAGCTTAGAAACTTTCAAAAGTGTAGATATAAACCAAAACTGAGAGCTTTTTGCAAATAATAAGCACAAGTAGGCAGATGATGGTTAACGCACACTATATTCTGTTGTGCTCTCCACAAATGCACATGTCATGTAATAAAGTGTGAGTGAAGTATCGTTCCTATGGAGATTTGTTTAAAAACAACAATGAAACTAAACACTAAGTAAATTAATTAAGTTGAACTAAAACAATTATAGTAGAAAGTTAATTTTGCAAATTAAATTAAAATTCAAAAATAAGAAAAAACAAGTGATATAACTTCAAGCATAAATTAGGACCTAAAATTATTTATCCCCTTGTATTTCATAACACCAAAATTATATCCTCTTATAAATGCTTTTAATGAAAATGAGTGCTAACCTAGGGTTCTAAAATTACTAGAACAAGCTCTCTCAAGTCATGAATAAGTGTTTAGTTATGTTTAGTTAAATTAATTTCCTAATCTCTTGTTGCAATCAAGAAACCTAATTTTAAAGCTACAACCCTAATGTGGCTATTTAAGGGTAGTAAGTATATCTCTATCTTACTAACAAAACATCTATTCAATATGTAAATTTTAAGTTCAACTATTTTACTCAAGTTATACATACAAGCTAGCTCTCTCAAGTATCACCCAAGTGAACCCAATGTGTAACACTATAGGGAAAAAAAACACTAGATTAGCGACGAAAAATTTCTATCATTAATCAGTACAAATTTTGTCACTGAATGGGTTAGCGATAGAATTAGTGACAAAATAATTTAATTGATAAAAACACCATCACTAATTCAATAGCAATGAAATTTTATTTAAAATTCTGTCCCTAATTAGCGATGGAATAATTTCGTCGGTAAAAACACTGTTATTATTTCATTAGCAATGAAATTAGTGATGAAAAATTTCTATCACTAAACGAGGATAAGCTATTCCAATTTTGTAACGGAATGCATTCTGTAGCTAAATCCGTCACAAATAAAAATTATTTCATTGGTAAAAACATTGTCATTAATTCATTAGTGATGAAATTAGTGATGACAAATTTCCAACACTAAATAAGGATAAGATATTACAATTCTATAATGAAATGAATTCTGTAGCTAAATCCGTCACAAATAAAAATTCTATAAAAAAATCACCATTGCCACGTCCACGTCACCTAGTAGCTAGTGCCACCTTATCGCCATGTCACTGCCACCTCATCATCCCTCTTTGCCATGTCGCCTCCACATCACCATGTACCTACCATATGATATATTAATTTTAAATAATTTAAATGTACCTTGGCCAAGTTCGAACCCACAACCTCATACCTTTGGAGCCTTTACATCCAACCTTATTGCTAGTTGAGCTAAAGGAGATCTTTAGTGTTTAATTGATAAATTAAATATATACTCCCCTCATTTAAAAATGTAAAGCATTTTTTGAGGAGTTAGATGTTAAAAATGTGAGACATTTTTAGTCTGTCGAGGAATATAAGGCATTTTTAGTCTTTTGAGGTGTAACTATTACCTTTTTTTTTTTTTCTAAAGTACCCCTATTGATAGTAACTTTATTTATTATAGGGTATTTAATAGAGGTAAATATGAAAAGATAGGATTAGTTTGATAGTAGGTAACTACTTTATTGGGGGTAAAATTTAGTTAAAAATGCCTTATATTTTTAAACAGAGGGAGTAATATTTAACTGCCCACACACACAAACACCCATCAGTATATATATATATATATAATTTAAATATATTATTTATTTAACATTATTTTATTAATCAATAAAATAAATTAATTTTTTATATAATACTTATTTATATTATATTATAATTTTAAAAAATTATTGTTTCATACAAATTTTAATATTAAAATGAAAAAAAA